>NC_079891.1:20549909-20691737 GCF_024868665.1 Triplophysa rosa
TTCCTCTGTTTTATTCTAAATTACACTCCTTCATCCGATTCTCAATGTCGCTTAGAGTCTCGCGCCGGCCGTTATACGCGGATCTCACGGTCACAAACTCGCCAGTCTTGGTCACTGCCAGAGGTTTCTATGACTAGTAATGCTCAGATGGCCGTCTCCAACCAGCACTTCCTGAAACATTATTTGATCTAGTCCCCTTAGACTATTGACAACTTAATTAAAGTAATGATTATTTCCAACCAGAGGTCATGACCACTCCATAGTGATAAATAGACCAATCTTATTTCCTCTGACGGTAGCTTTATATAATCATGTCATAGTTTCCTTTGTACACTTAGTTAGAATAATATTACAATAACCAGAGGTTTTGGTGACTTGCCCTATTTAGATTGTTCAGACAACCTATGTGCTGTTCTAAACGGAAACGATAGCCCCTATGGTCTAATTACACTTAAACTAATGCCAAGTAGTTAGCCGGAGCTCTAAAATCTCAGCTGGCGTGCCCAATGCTCCACCTAATACAGGATTCTAGTCCGTCACTAACCTGATCGTAGATTTGCGGAAACAAAGGATATAGCGTGATCTACTAAAGTTTATAAACTCAGAACAATACAGAATGAATTCAAACATAACAATTTATTAGCCAGGTAAGGGAAGCATAATTCAAAATCCAATTCAAGGTTCAATTCAATAATCAATGGCAATCAATATAATTCAATAACAAATAATAGAAAATCATAAGAAATAAAGCAAAGAGAAGTTCAATGTTGCATACCTGGCAAGAGACGACACACAGGGATTTGTGCGGGAGATCTGGCTACAGATTCCCTGATATTTTTGTCAACTTCCCTTAAATACCAAACCAGAACAAAGCATTATGGAAATATTCTTTAGAGTTAGGAATCTGGCTGTGATTGGGTCTTGTGATCCCTGGGGCTGTACTTAATCTGCATACAGTAGGTGATGGTGAAAGTCACCAAATGTGTGAGAAATGTTCCAGCACTGAGGGAAGTTTGTTAAGTTCTTACAAAACTTTGTCATTACATTGTTGTTATGGGAGTGAGACCATTGTACCAGTTGCACTGAGACCTTTTGGATGTTACCAAACATGTGTATGTTTTTTGTGTATGTGACGTGTTCTTTTCTTGTGTACGGTCCTCAGAGCTTTTGGGTGTCCTGCGTTGAGTGAGAGGGGAGGAAAGGAACAGTTGGGGGTGCAGGGTGAGGTGTTTATCTGTGATTCACTGGTATGGGTCGTTTGAGATGTAGGTGTTAGCTCAGTAGGGAGTTTGCTGTACCGGAGGGAGTCTGTTGTTTCTCAAAGGAAGGTATCCTTTCGGTTCAGGTTTCTCACTGTATTGAGAGATGCTCTCTGTCCTTTTCCCGAGATGATTATCTTTTGATCAGGAATCGGTTTGTTGTTCTTTCAGGAAGGGGCACCCTTTTGGCCTAGGTTCCCCACTGTGCTTAGAACCGTTCTTTGTTTCTCAGGAGAAGAATAGTCTCTGGTCGGGACATCTTGGCTCCGACCTTACAAAGTTGACAATGTTAAGCATGAGAAGCCAGCACGTTTAACAGTGCAAAGAAGTCAGAATGCATGACAGCATGATACCTGATCTTTAAAAACACATCTTTTCTGCAAAGCATACATGATGCATACCAGTATTATCGATTGTTTATAAGTAAATGAACAGCAGCTAGGCAAATTATTCTCTCTGTCCTCCTCCCCATCCCGAGGTAACCACAGATTATGTTGGCTCAAGTAGGACCACCTCGTGTCATCCTCCTGTGAGAGCCTGCGACTGACTGACCATCGGGATTCCCATCCAGAGGAATCTACACATTACACCAGCACCAGCTGATCGTCACGTGCCATCTCTATGCAAGAACCTGTGGATTTTATGTGTGCCATCCTCCTGCGAGATCCTGTGAATTTAACTGATCATACCAGCTCCAGCCCATGCAATCTCCGTCAACAATCAAGAGCAAAGATGGACCCTTGTTATTTTAATACTAACTTTTGTTTATTTTTTTCTTTCTTCCTGTAAAGCTGCTTTGCAACAATGAAACATTGTGAAAAGCGCTATATAAATAAAACTGAATTGAATTGAACAATGAAATGTACAGTACACAGGTTTGAAATGACAAGAGGCTGAGTAAATGATGAGAATTTGTATTGAATGTTGAATTTGAACATCGTTTCTTACCTTAAAAACTAAAGTACACTGCGTTCCAAATTATTATGCAAATTGGATTTAAGTGTCGTAAACATTTAATTTTATATTGTTCAATTAAACTTATGGATGGTATTGTGTCTCAGTGCTCTTTGGATCACTGAAATCAATCTCAGACACCTGTGATAAGTAGTTTGCCAGGTGAGCCCAATTAAAGGAAAACTACTTAAGAAGGACGTTCCACATTATTAAGCAGGCCACAGGTTTCAAGCAATATGGGAAAGAAAAAGGATCTGTCTGCTGCCGAAAAGCGTCAAATAGTGCAATGTCTTGGACAAGGTATGAAAACATTAGATATTTCACGAAAACTTAAGCGAGATCATCGTACTGTGAAGATATTTGTGGCTGATTCAGAGCACAGAAGGGTTCGTGCAGATAAAGGCAGAATGAGGAAGGTTTCTTCCAGACAAATTCATCGGATTAAGAGAGCAGCTGCAAAAATGCCATTGCAAAGCAGCAAACAGGTATTTGAAGCTGCTGGTGCCTCGGGAGTCCCGAAAACCTCAAGGTGTAGGATCCTCCAGATGCTTGCAGTTGTGCATAAACCTACTATTCGGCCACCCCTAACCAATGCTCACAAGCAGAAACGGTTGCAGTGGGCCCACACATACATGAAGACTAATTTTCAAACAGTCTTGTTTACTGATGAGTGCCGTGCAACCCTGGATGGTCCAGATGGATGGAGTAGTGGATGGCCACCATGTCCCAACAACGCTGCGACGTCAGCAAGGAGGTGGCGGAGTCATGTTTTGGGCTGGAATCATGGGGAGACAGCTGGTGGGCCCCTTTAGGGTCCCTGAAGGTGTGAAAATGAACTCTGCAAGGTATGTAGAGTTTCTGACTGAGCACTTTCTTCCATGGTACAAAAAGAAGAACCATGCCTTCCGTAGCAAAATCATCTTCATGCATGACAATGCACCATCTCATGCTGCAAAGAATACCTCTGTGTCATTGGCTGCTATGGGCATAAAAGGAGAGAAACTCATGGTGTGGCCACCATCCTCCCCTGACCTCAACCCTATTGAGAACCTTTGGAGCATCCTCAAGCGAAAGATCTATGATGGTGGGAGGCAGTTAGCATCAAAACAGCAGCTCTGGGAGGCTATTCTGACATCCTGCAAAGAAATTCAATCAGAAACTATCCAAAAACTCACAAATTCAATGGATGCAAGAATTGTGAAGGTGATATCAAAGAAGGGGTCCTATGTTAACATGTAACTTGCCCTGTTAGGATGTTTTTGATTGAAATAGCTTTTGATTTCAGTAAATATGACCTCCTAATGCTGCAAATTCAACAAATGACCATTTCCAGTTTTTTACAACCTATGAAATGTTTTCAAACTCTGTTGTGCATAATAATTTGGAACAGTGCATTTTGAGTTTTTCATTTTTTAAATAAATACTGTTGTCAGTGGGAGGTTTGTTCAATAAAATTCCAAATGTACCCTAACTGTTGATTACTTGAAAATTATACTGACTGTCATTTGCATCGACAAATTAGGAAAACCAGAGAAAGATATCATTTGCATAATAATTTGGAACCCAGTGTAAACAGCTTTTCCTCGCGGAAGGTGTGCATTCGGTAAAAATGAGCTAATCAAATATTTCAAATTCACATTTCATGTCCATTTTGTTTCTCATGTGGCAAGTATTCGTGTCGGGTCCTGATCACACTGTAGGGGCTTATTTCAACAACCGGCTGCCTGTACATTATCCCTTACATAGCAAGTCCTATCTACTTGAATGGGGGAAGGTAGATATTTCTAAAATCTCTGGCAAAAATCACAATTAAACAGCATATGTCCGATCAATAATTAAGCATGACATGAACCGTATCATAAGCTTAAATTGCACTAAAAATCACCTTTTTTGAGGTCGCCTCATCTACTGCACCTACGCACAGGCTGGCAAGCGCATAGATATACTGTATATAGGCAACCGCCTCACGAGAGCCCAGCTCCAGAGAGCCCAGCTCCAGAGAATCGTCAGTCTTTACTGATTGACTATTGGCTCGTTTTACTGGTAGGCAGGATTTCCTTCGCTAGGGTGGCCATTTTGACATTGACATTTGACATTTATGCATTTGGCAGGTACTTTTATTCAAAGCTACTTACATTGCATCATAATATACATTTGTTTCTAAGTATGTGCAATCCCTGGGATTGAACCCATGACCTTGGGGCCATGCACTTACCACTCAGCCACAGGAAAGCCATATTGAGGGTGTTGCATTCCTCGCAATTCATTGTAATGGCAGTGGCGCATCTTGTTAATATGAATATCTTTGAAGGTAGTCAACAACAACACATCATTTTGTATAGTATTATCACCAGCATCAACCAGAATGCATTTTAATACCCAGTAAATGGGCCTTGAAAGTGTGTAACTTTATTAGCATTTGACTTGTGTCTGTGAGGATTAACTATTTGCTGAATGAGACAAATCACTTCCTGTGTTCAACACAGTGTAAAGTGTTCTCTTTACATAGTCACAACAGACAGGCAGCATCTTTCCTAAATCACCAATGCTCTATTAATTCTGCTAATCTCATGGATCACGCAAGCTGTCTTCAGGCTGTTTCAGTGTTTGGGGCATGAGAAAAGATTAAAAGTCACAAAGATGGCATAAAAATGGAAAAAAATGCATTTCAGAGCATTTCAAAGGTTACTTGTGCACAAACAAACACATCAACTTGTACACAGTTTTTTTTTACAAATTGTGTGTAGGATGATTAAAGCAAAAAACAATTTCCCTCTATATTAATAAACATTGTCTATACTCACAAGGAAATAAATATACTTTTGCTTTAGGGACTGACTTCCTCTTTTGCGTCATTGGTTATCTAACTTGCCCTTCCTGCTCGGCTCATAATCCTGCTGTGAATCCGTAATTTACTTCTTGTGTCATCAAATAGGTCCAGTACACAACAAACACATCCTTTTGTCAACCCCCTCCAGTCAATTGAAGGAGCTGGTGGAAGAAGTCAACAGGAACAAATAGAAGTGTGTGTTTATGTCAGTTGGCATGCTTCATTCTAGCAGCTGTTACAGTGTTTAAGTTTCTTCTCTAGTGATTGTGTTATTTGCTTCTGCAGCCCTGAGAAATGTTCTGTTTCTCACATAAAAGTGGAAGATGATAATTAGTTCTTCTAATTCTCTTAGCTCTTATCCATGAAAGTATTAAACACACACACATTCTGATCTCTTAGACATCCTGGCTGTCACAAAGAATGTTCAGATATATATAATCAGATAGAAATGCATGTGAAATAAGCCTTTATTCTACTTTTTTATTTGTAAACTGTAAAATATCAACTTTAAAACTTTCAAAAGCTTTCAAAAACAGTTTAGTTTAACAAGCCACTTGAACCTAATTTATATAAAACTGACTTGTAATGCTGCATAATTTACCATTTTTTAAACATATTAAATGTTTTACAGTTCCTTGAATTAAAAAAATTGTCCCCGAATAACAAATATTTGTTTGAACAGTAATTGTACATCTTTACCTTTGAAAGATTATAAGTAGGGATTTATTTAAATTTTGGCTGATGATAATTCTTTAAGGATTGAAGCCGATGACCGAAACTGTATAATGACCAAAATACAGTATCTAAATATTAATATTATTTTTTTCTGAGCCTGGAACAAAAGGCAAATCTACTGGACATCAATGTTTTGCTAATAGCAGTAAGTGAATCATCACGACAGAAAGACAGACCTAATTTATTGGTTTTAATATATATCGTCCAGGTTTTATTATTGGGCCGATGCCGATAACATAAAAAATGACCATTTATCAGCTGATACCGATATGGACAATAATATATTGAGCATCCCTAATTATTAGTTACACCATGTGATCTACATCACGATTATATTTGAAAGTATTTATCTGTGTTACACATACTGACAGATCAGATGTTCCCAAATTAGTAAATTTGGATATGGTTTGTGTATCACAGATAAAAAAGAAAAACTAAAAATAACGAATTATTGATCATTTGGGGGACCTGCTAAACCATTTATGACACTTGAAATATTATGCATAAAAATTGATGTTATTGTGTCCCTCAATCATTTTATTTAGAGACAACTGTCAAGGTTTAGTCTAAAAGAAAATGTTTAGGTGACAGGTCGACAATGATTTTTATACTGTACAAACTGTATATTGTATCCCCTAACCCACACCCTACCCTCTAAACCTAACACTCACACACACCTTTTTTATAATTTCAAGTAAACACAATTTAGTATGATTTATAAGCCATTTTTATCTCATCAGGACCAAACATTTTTACCTTTTGTTGCAGAGACAAAAAATGACTGATATTTCTGTCTTCATGGGTTTACCACACACACACTAAACATCCTCTGGCAACTGCATGAATATTAACAAGGAAGTGCAGGCAATTAATGTATATACACATTCAGGAAACATCTTGATAAAAAAAAATATTACATGTGCATCTTGAGACAAAACAATCACTATTTTAAGTTAGTCTGAGACTAGGCTTAAACCTGTCTGGGAAACCGCCCTTTAATGTGTCTGTTTTAACTGTCCCTCTGAGAGAATGCTTGAAAATGTTGTGCTGACGTTATATTTTATATCTGGTACAGTTCTCTATCACCAGCATTCGTGATAGAATGAAACTCAGGTTAAATCCTTACAGATTTCTTAACACAATTATGTAGAAGAATAATTAAAAAGACAAAGAGTGTAAGACAAAGTTACATTTGTTACACAAGTCTTGATAAAACACTGAAAATGCCTGCCATGTAAGATGTAGATGGCACACTATTTGAGAATTTTCAGCTGCTTTTTTAGGTCATCAATTGTAAGGCTTAATGTAGGCTTAATGTGATAAAGAACAAAATACGGCATATAAAATAGCTTGATAAATAACCCCTGGACATCTACACAAAACGTATTATGTGTCCATGGAAAATACAACAAACAATAAACCTAACAAAATTAGTGGAGACAAACCTAAACAAACACAATCTTCAGAGGTTAAACACCCCACAAGGAACTGTGTGCGTGCGTGCGTGCGTGCGTGCGTGCGTGCGTGCGTGCGTGCGTGCGTGTACCTGTTTTTTGGGGGGACTTTTTGTATGTGACCTACAGTACAGCGCTGATGTTTGTTCTAGACTGTTGTAGACTCCATACAGCTTATAGAATTCTTCTAGTGTGGTCTTTCCAAGTGTACCTTTGTACTCCTTTAAACCTAAAATAAGCATCTTAATCATTTGCATGTAAATGCAATTTGTCAGATAATTTTGTCCACCCTTGTGCTGTGTTGTTATCCTTTTTGATGCCAAGTATTCAAGACCATTTGCGAACATGACAGGTCTGCTTTGTGTCCTTTTGAGAGGTTTTGACAAGTCAAAAAGTCTATCACTTTTGAGTTACAAAACTGGCATTGATGGACTTACAATGACAAAGAACAGATAACAAGCAATTAACATTGTTATGAAGTTTTAAGATATTATATAACATCATTACATTAACTCATTGCGTATTTTAGATGACCTGCCATGTTTGCCAGACATCACGTGATCTGGGAACTTTGGTGTTCTTTAGAAGCTGATTTATCAACTACTAACATTCTGCCCAGGGACCAGATAACGTGGAAAACACCTCACTGATGAACTCATACATCAGGCTGAAAATCATTAACATTTTTTCAAAGGTCTTGGCATCCTGATTAAAGAGATTTCTCTCTTACATGTTATTGGACTCCATATTTTAGAGGTGTCTGGTTGTAACACGCAGTTATGAAAAGTGCTGTTGATGGCGATGCATGTCTGCCTTAAATTATCAGAGGGGGGAATAGAGAGAATGGGAGAGAGTGTGAATCATCAGATCAAATAAAGTGTTATATTACTCAATACAGATATCACTTGAAGGCATGTCACATTTGCAGAATTGACTAACCAAGTGTCAAATGAAGGCTATGCAACGCTGAAATTGACTTTACATTGACACTAACCATCCCTTACACAGTTATCTCAACTTAAGCCAAAGGTCTTGGTCAAAGCAGTTCTTTACACAGAATCTGTCATTCATATCAACTTGTGATTAAGGTTGTGTTACTTTCTGCTGGAACATGTGTGACCTTTGGATAACCTTCCACTCCATTTCATTTTAGAAAATGGTTGCTAGAAATAACTTTATGGGTATCTTTCTGACTAAAATTGTTAAAACTAGCTGATCGGGTATGTTTATTATATGAATAATGAATAGAAATGTGTGCAAAAATATACTAACCATGTAGTTGTGTCACAATATAACTGTGTTCTGAATAACCGTGATATTAAAACCCACAATTATCGATATTGTGTTAATTCTTCACATATCGTAATAGCGTAAACTATATCATAAAGTCCTTTCAATAGATACTGTAATAATATCATTATGGTGAATTATTCTGCCCACGATAAATAAAGGACAAAACACAACGTAAACACAATCCTGTAGTTCGCCGGTGTTAAGCATTTATAACATGTGAGTTAAAAATGGCTCACTATTTGGCAGGTACTTCGTTAGAATCCCCCTTTTATTTTATGCAGTTGTAACTGCTTTATAATGCATTTGTAAATGACTTATTAGTCATTAATGAACACATTTATAAATGTTTTATGAAGGGAACCTTAATGTGTTATAAGTGTTATAATTAGTGTCCGCCAAATGATTTCAAAATCCAGACATTTTCAGAGAAAGGATAAGATATTCTGATGATTACTGTGCACAGATTTTTACAAACTCGACCGAATTTGAAGTTTTAATCCAGCAAAGCCGATCTGTGAAAGCAGTGGCTGGTAAACATACGTGATTATTTCATCACACGGTGTCAGTCAGTGCTCCAAATTAGTAACCAGTGTGCTGCAGGGTGATGAATTAGATTCGAATGGCCATTTATTTGTATTCAATATTTTTGTGTCATCTGTTGTGTGTGATTTTTCATTGACAGTCATTTTACTGCATGTAATTCACAAATAAACCAAAATTCGTTAATTTTCATAGTCGAGCTGTCATTGCATTACTCTTGTAAGATTAATTGTTTAATATCATTACGTTTCTTTTAGGCAGTTACCATGCATTCAGCTATTTTAAGGACTGGAATAACAACGCACGTAAGCAATTCTGCTTTTACCAAGCTCTATAAAATACTCATGGTTTTACTATAAATATATACTACACTTTCACTATAATAAAACCATGTGTAATTTCCATAATGGGTGTTTATCAGTCATATTCGTTTCAAATGAAATATGACCAGTAAGAGAAAACACAGGACTGTAGTAGGTTAGGAAATAAATGTATTTATTATTCAGAATGTGCATTTGGATGGAAAATATATTTTTAGGAACATTTCATTCGAAGCGCATACTGCACACAGACTTACTTCCGCATGTTATTTTAAAAGAAATGCACTTCATTTTGCAGTATCAATCTCCC
The DNA here is from genome assembly GCF_024868665.1 of Triplophysa rosa. Classification (NCBI taxonomy): domain Eukaryota; kingdom Metazoa; phylum Chordata; class Actinopteri; order Cypriniformes; family Nemacheilidae; genus Triplophysa; species Triplophysa rosa. Next base: position 20,559,605 of record NC_079891.1, read on the forward strand.
CCTTGTGTCATGGTTCTGCCCCACCTTGTCTTGCTTTTCTTGACCTAGTGGCAGAACCATGATAGAACCTCTTGTTTTATGTAGAGAGAGACAGTTTTGGCATTCCATATACTCCCTCTCTCCTGTGTGGCGTCTCTGTTCCCGCCCTTTTGTGTCTCTCGTTATTGGTTGTTTATTAGTTCATGCCCCACACCTGTTCCCCTTTGATTTGTCCCTTTATTTAATGCCCCTGTGTTCTCTGTCTTGTGTCGGGTCATTACACTGTGTTGTGTTTGTCGTGTGGGTGAGTTGCTGAGTTCTTTTAGTTAGTCTGGTTTATTTTGTAGTTATGTGAGTTGTTATTAGTCTAGTCTTGTCAGTTTAGTTAGTCTTGTTCTTGTTCCCTCTGTTTACCCCCACGTGGGTCTTTGTTTTGTATTTTGTGTTTTATTTTATTAAACGTCCATGTTAACCCCTTACCCGCTGTCTGCATCTGGGTCCTCTGTCTGTGTATCCTTGTCTGTTGTCTCACCCACATTCGTGACACCATGCTTTCCTCAATTATTTGGCGTCAAGAAATTGTGAAAACTGAGGTAAGGAGGTCTATCCGCTGGTTAGCGGATTCAGACATTGGTTTTAACTGTGTTGCTATGCTACCGGAGAAAGCGACATGCTGCTTCGCTAACCGGATACAGGAAATGTGATAAAGGTCCATTGCACATACTCAAAAAAATGTATATTATAATGCAATGTAAGTCACTTTGGATAAAAGTGTCTGCCAAATGCATAAATGTAAATTATGTTACTTTGGATTATTTTGGCTTCGATAACCATGCAATGAAAATCTGATAGTTATATAGTGGTAATGCCATATATGTGTGCAATAACAAAGGGCACATTGCATTTGTCTATATTTTTTGCAGGCATTTTTACACTTTTGCGCACAGACCATCCATTATCTTCAATGAGTCATAACATCATATTTTAGATTGTCAGGAGTGGCAGTGCTCCCTATTCTGATTTAAAACTGTTATCTCAATAAATGACCCCTATCAAATCACGTAAGCCCAAGCAGTCTTTGGGTATTTGTGTACAGTAGTGTTTTGTAATGCTATGCTGCATAATGCTTTTTGTGCCGCAGTTCCACATTATGCGAACATGAAAAATCTCATTCTGAAGTAACTAATGTGTATGGTATACAGCACACAAGCACATAATCATCCAGATTAAGATGTTCTGTAATTTTGTAATAATTAGTAGATGAATTGCATTAAATGTGAGGCAGAATTCATGGACAAAGGTGCAGTAATAGGTGGGTTTGTGACATCACATCAGGCAATGAATTGATTAGCGATAAAAGGTTACTGTCTGCAGGTTTACGTTAATAGTGAATGATGAATTGGGAATAGGCTTTCATGCTCGCTCTCTTACTTGACTGCTGTAGTATGTCAACTTGATTGTGTTGCAATAACATTAACAGGAAACTAGATCTCTTCTTTCATTCATATTTTGAGAGGGGAAACTTGAGTTGACCTTGTTTTCGTTTCTTAGGCTTCATTGCTGTGCAATTCTGAGACTTTATTTTTTCATCATTGTGATCACTGTGGTTGCCGATCACTCATGGAGGTTTGACTTCACTGGAATCAAAGTAAAAGTCTGTTTCATCTTCAAGAGTCTGGGCTGGCTTAATGGTCCAGCTTGTTTCACAAAACAGGTGAAACCAGTGGCATCCTTTGGTGTTCCATTGAGTGCTAGTAAAGGAATCTATTTTTACTCAGTTTTTAAACAATTTCAAAACTCAAATTTTGCTCAAGTCGTGAATGTTGACTCTTTACATCACAAACTTCTTTACATAAAAGGGAGTCTTCCTGGCAATTACTTGCATTTCCATTTTTATTATCCCAGGTATTTCCTAAGGTCCATTGTTCAGTATGATTTGTTTTTAAAAGAAAAAACTAAATTAGTACTACAAACTTGTACCAGAACCTATTGCCAAAAAGTGTTTTCAGACTCAAATATTAAAACCTGACCTTAAAAGACTTGAAAAGTCTTGATTTGCAATGACAAAAGAGTTGATACGTGACTCCACAGATGGAAGGAAACTGAAGTTTAGTGGGATACAGCAAGCTGTGAGATCAGAGAAAGACCTCAGACAAAAGAAAAAATAGAGTATTTCTGGAAGTACTGTAAAACATCACATGTGCATGTTTGGCAAGAAATAAAATGAAGCCCCCAACAGAAACGCTTTGAACCGTACAATATGGTTTTCTTGACCCTTGTGGCTCTCGGGAGTGTTCCCAAGCATTCCTGGGAGAGTAGCTGTCCCATGGTGTGGATAGTTGGCCTTCTTGCGGAATAATTACAGTCTAAATATGCTGTGGTTTTAGAGAGACTAATCTGTCTTGGCATCTCCCCTGGCGAACAGATGGGCACTTTGAAGACATTTATTAGCCAGACTGCCAACGCTGACTCCAAATAATCCATGAGAGTCCCCGGTCTTTTCTCAAGCCACCTGTCATTCTGATATTATGTGTCATGCCAATATAGAAGCATGCTTTTAAGATGTTAAAATTGCGTATCAGTAGTTTTATAGGCCTTAACCCTGCTCTTGTTTTCCAGATTCTAAGATAGCTGCTGGTGTAGTATGGGTCACAGAGAGGTTAAACATTTTAGAGGCAAAGGAAAAGCTATTTTATGACATACCGATTATCAGACAATTAGATTTTTGTTGATTTACACAAGAATGCAAAGGATTTAGGGGAAGTTTACGCCACTCTAAAAACTAAAAACTTTTCATGTGTTTTGGCTGTTCATGTTCCTCGATACCATCATTTCTGTGTAAAGTACAAAAAACTAATTTGTGAATTCGATGACATCATGCACATGCGTGTTCAGTCTACAGGCATGCGTGAGTACTACAACACCGTCGAACTACAGGGTTGTGTTTATGTTGAGTTTAAGAACGCTTTTTTAAAACCAACCTCATTGTCCGTCCAGGCAAAATTGCTTGATGCTTTCACCATCTTTATTGTTTGTATTTACCACTTTGTAGTTACTCATAGTGACATAGAATGTGCGCATAGTATTTCTTTACTAAGAGTTCTTTTTCCCCATTTGTGCCAGAAAGGCAAACCTAAACTTGAGAAGCGTAAATGAAAACTCTACCAGCGTAAACCATGATTTGCAAAAAAACAAACGTATTTTGATTATTTGAAAACTATGTTAAATTCTTGTAGAATTTAATTATTTTCATTCTCAGGCCCGGTTTCACAGACAAATCTTAGCAAAGCTCTTGGACACATTTTTGACCCTCAATTTTTGAAGGTTTTCCAAGACATTATGTGTTTGGCTCACATACAGATATTTTAAAATAGAAATAAAGTTGTGATTGATTAACCTGCAGATTTCCACTTAGTCACCATCAGCATCAGGTCCACATTACTCATGAATGAGAATGATTGTGATAAAGTACCCAGTCATAATGCATAAAGCAGACTATCCATGAAAAATTATTTGCAGAAATCGTGAAGTAATGCTATAAACACACAGTGCCATTAGGCTGTTCTTAAAATCTCTAAGCAGAATCTGTTTATAGATTACTTCAAATCTGATGGGATTTTTCCTTTTCTGGAAAATATTGACTGACTTGTTCAACATTTAGCATGCAGACCTCTCTAATATAGATGATAATATAGCCAGTAAAAGGCTCCTGCGCTACCTGTGACCTTGGGACATGCAGTATAAAAACAGACGGATGCAGCAAGCTAGACCAGTGGGCTACATCTCTGACTTTATACATGAATAACATTTTCAATATTGAGCAAGGCTCTCTCATTACCAAATATGATGCAAACCTGTCAAGAGAAATCAACATATTATACAACAACACACAGATAAACATCGGCCAGCTCTGTTTAAATTGTAATGGTGAACGTCTCCCTCCCATTCCATTTTTTGCTGTACAATGTAATAACATCAGACCTATCCTACTCAAAATTTTCTAGTGAATTATTACATATAAATTTTCCAAGTTCTGTAAATGTAAGGAACCAAATGTTGCCACAAGTAATAATTGAGAACTGTGCCAAAAAATGTAGATGCAACAAGTCACTAGAAATGTTTGAGTTAAAGGAGTAGTTCACTTCAAAATAAGCCCCCATTGGCTTTCCATAGTAATTTGTATTCCTACTATGGATAGTCAATGTGGGCTTATTTTAAAGTGAACTACTCCTTGTAAGATCCACTGAAATCAAAATGAAACGTTTTCCTTTTATTAAAAACATGTTAGCCTTAACGACATCAATAAACTGAAATGCTCTTAAGGGCCGACAAAATTTACATTTATAAGATACAGTATGAGCATTCAAAACCGTTTGTCACGTGCGCTCAAAAAAAATCTAGAAATTCCATGACATTACACTACACTTTGATGGAATTATTTTTGTGCCAATAAGAATGAACACAAACTTTTAAGAAACAAACAAAAACATATAATAAGAAAGAAGAAAAATACTCTAAGGCCCGGTTTCACAGACAAGGCAAGCAAACAGTAACAGTTTATTTCTTTACCCTAAATACCTATGAACAAAACTACAACCTAGATATTTGTTTTAATGGATGGATGTAAATGTGCATTAGAGTTTGTGTTTCCTGTGGATGATGTAGTGACTCAATCAGCCATATCAAGGCAAGGCGAGGCAAGTTTATTTATATAGCACATTTCATACACAAGGGCAATTCAAAGTGCTTTACATAAAATGATTGACAAAGAGAAATAAGACGTATCTTTAAAATGCAAATGATTTCAGATCACAAATACAACTTTAGATATTAAGAAACAATAAAACAGCAATAAAATTGATTAATATGTGAGTGTATATACACTCTAAAAAATAATTCATGCATCTGTTGGCACAACTTAATTTAATTGGTGCAAGTCATTTTTTTGGTATAATTAAAACTTTTAAGTGTGAAACTCTATTTTGATGCGTTGTGCTGACTTAAAGATGTTGATAATTACTTAAGCTTAATATTGTGTGTAATTTCAACCTTAAAATCTGTTTATATGTTTACGACAATATTTAAGTTGCAGTAACTCAAGGTAATTGGCTAGATAACTTAATTTTTCAACACCAATTGAGTTCCAGATTTCAAGACTCCTCCCAAACCATGTAACATACGTAAACAAGTTCAAACTCTATGTGTCAAGTGTTTGAAAAGCGTAAAATAAATGTGTTCATGTTCAATCATTTAACTTAATCCATTACAGTTGAGAGTACATGACTGATGCTTGTTGTATCAAAGTATAGCATTGCTGAGGAGGATCTCTATTTCCCATCATGCTTTGCATTGTACTGGATAATGAGAGTTAATGTACAAACCCGATTCCAAAAAAGTTGGGACACTGTACAAATTGTGAATAAAAAAGGAATGCAATAATTTACGAATCTCATAAACTTATATTTTATTCACAATAGAATATAGATAACATATCAAATGTTGAAAGTGAGACATTTTGAAATGTCATGCCAAATATTGGCTCATTTTGGATTTCATGAGAGCTACACATTCCAAAAAAGTTGGGACAGGTAGCAATAAGAGGCCGGAAAAGTTAAATGTACATATAAGGAACAGCTGGAGGACCAATTTGCAACTTATTAGGTCAATTGGCAACATGATTGGGTATAAAAAGAGCCTCTCAGAGTGGCAGTGTCTCTCAGAAGTCAAGATGGGCAGAGGATCACCAATTCCCCCAATGCTGCGGCGAAAAATAGTGGAGCAATATCAGAAAGGAGTTTCTCAGAGAAAAATTGCAAAGAGTTTGAAGTTATCATCATCTACAGTGCATAATATCATCCAAAGATTCAGAGAATCTGGAACAATCTCTGTGCGTAAGGGTCAAGGCCGGAAAACCATACTGGATGCCCGTGATCTTCGGGCCCTTAGACGGCACTGCATCACATACAGGAATGCTACTGTAATGGAAATCACAACATGGGCTCAGGAATACTTCCAGAAAACATTGTCGGTGAACACAATCCACCGTGCCATTCGCCGTTGCCGGCTAAAACTCTATAGGTCAAAAAAGAAGCCATATCTAAACATGATCCAGAAGCACAGGCGTTTTCTCTGGGCCAAGGCTCATTTAAAATGGACTGTGGCAAAGTGGAAAACTGTTCTGTGGTCAGACGAATCAAAATTTGAAGTTCTTTTTGGAAAACTGGGACGCCATGTCATCCGGACTAAAGAGGACAAGGACAACCCAAGTTGTTATCAGCGCTCAGTTCAGAAGCCTGCATCTCTGATGGTATGGGGTTGCATGAGTGCGTGTGGCATGGGCAGCTTACACATCTGGAAAGGCACCATCAATGCTGAAAGGTATATCCAAGTTCTAGAACAACATATGCTCCCATCCAGACGTCGTCTCTTTCAGGGAAGACCTTGCATTTTCCAACATGACAATGCCAGACCACATACTGCATCAATTACAACATCATGGCTGCGTAGAAGAAGGATCCGGGTACTGAAATGGCCAGCCTGCAGTCCAGATCTTTCACCCATAGAAAACATTTGGCGCATCATAAAGAGGAAGATGCGACAAAGAAGACCTAAGACAGTCGAGCAACTAGAAGCCTGTATTAGACAAGAATGGGACAACATTCCTATTCCTAAACTTGAGCAACTTGTCTCCTCAGTCCCCAGACGTTTGCAGACTGTTATAAAAAGAAGAGGGGATGCCACACAGTGGTAAACATGGCCTTGTCCCAACTTTTTTGAGATGTGTTGATGCCATGAAATTTAAAATCAACTTATTTTTCCCTTAAAATGATACATTCTCTCAGTTTAAACATTTGATATGTCATCTATGTTGTATTCTGAATAAAATATTGAAATTTGAAACTTCCACATCATTGCATTCTGTTTTTATTCACAATTTGTACAGTGTCCCAACTTTTTTGGAATCGGGTTTGTAGAAATAAAGAGTTATTTTATGGATTTTTATCAAGATGAGAACAGCATGAGACTTAATAATGTTTAATATTTTGTTCTCTTGGAATTTAAAAGGGTTTAGGTTGTTTTAAGAGGTTACCATTGTCCTGAAGGATAGAGCATTTGCTTAGGATATGGTTAGGCTCAAAAGGCATCTCATTGGAGATGCTATAGGCACAATCAGCTCTTGCTTTTAATTGTTATTGAGAATTTCGTAAATTGAGATATAAAATAAAAAAGTGTATTTGCAACCAGTTGGAACAACTTAATAATTTCAATAATGAGCAACAATTTTTAAGTTGGTTTTACTTTAAAATACATTTCATCTAAGAGAAAAAAGTAATCTGTCTGACCCAATGTAGTTTGTTGGATGAACTTAATTAGACTTGTTAGAAGTTGTCACAACTCAAAAATATTGATGCAAACTGTTGCGTCATTTTTTTTTGTTGAGTCTACACAATATTTTGTAGAGTGTATAAAAAGAATAAGAACAAAAGAAAAAGAAATTAGAAATAGAAGTGCAGTTGATGTAAACCAGCACAGTGCTCAGGTTGTAAATGCACAGCTAAACAAGTGTGTTTTTAATCTGGATTTAAAGTAGCTTCTGTTGGTGACCATCTGATGTCTTCTGGAAGCAGATTCCAGCTACGGGTGGCGTGATGGCTGAACGCTGACTCGCCTTGTTTTGAGTGAACCCTTGTTATCTCTAACTGACTTGATCCTAATGATCTGAGAAGTCTGTTTGGTTTATATTCAATAAGCATATCTTAAATGTATTTAGGTCCTAGACCATTGAGTGATTTATAGACAATTAATAATACTTGATAAGTTGATTCTAAAAGTAACTGGTATCCAGTGTAAGGACCTGAGGATTGGAGTGATATGCTCAGATTTTTTGGTTCTGGTCAGAATCCTGGCAGCAGTGTTCTGTATGAGCTGCAGCTGTCTGATGGTCTTTTTGGGAAGCCCTGTAAGGAGTCCCTTACAGTAATCCACCCTGCTGGCAGTGTTGGGCAAGTTACTTCGGAAATGTAATTAAATTACTGATTACTGATTACTCCTTTTAAAAGTAATCAAGTTCCTGGTCTGATTACTTTATTTCAAAAGTAATTAGTTACATTACTCGTTACATTACTACCCCCCACCCCTCAAAAACACAAAATAACCTCTTTAGACTTCTCAAGACTAAACTTTATTGGGAAGTGCATACTCTACTCTATCTCGTCTTTAATTATTTTAATACATTCTTTCTGCTTATTCCATACTAATGCCTGTCATAAATAATAATAATAATAATTCAACTCTGTGACATTTTAACTTAAAACATTTGTTCATATGTTAACTAGTATTTCTAAACCTACTCCATAATGTAAAAAGTCTCTCCTTAGTTTCTTATAACTTGTATATCTTAACTAGTGCTTCTGCATATTTCTATGATGATTTATTCATCATTTAACAAATATAACAGCGTTAGAGCAGCAAAAACTAGTCTGACAAAACATAACAGCTAATAGCAGCCTGGCACTCGACAATAGAAGTTGATTCATTGCTCTCCGTGCCCGGTGACGTTACTTTCTCCAGAAGTTTAACCGTGCTGTACTGCCCTTTCAGGTTGTTTTTCGTGGGAGAGAGGGTTTTGCTTACCTCCACATGACCGACAACGCACATAACTTTTGCATTAAAGCTATCGAGGAGAACATCCATAGAGTCTGCAGATATATTTGTTGACAAAAACATAGCATTCATAAATAGCTCACTGGCGTTCTCATTCATGAATCTCTTTTTTACAGAGATGGGTCTATCTTCAGTGGCAGGACTGATTGATATATCAAAGCATTTCTAAGAATACTGTAATAGTGAATGAGCAATGTTGCTATTGCTCAAGATACATTTCACAATGCTGATCAAGCATGCTTACAATAAGTCTGTAAAAGTTTTTCTTTTATAAAACTTAGTATGCAGGGAACTTTGTTACAAGTACATTTGTCCAGTAGCTAATATGACGTTTTTTTGCTGTTTCCTATGACATCATTGTCGCTAGTCCTATATGTACTCGTACCGTTATGTGCACATACTTCAGTATAACTCCTTTGGTGTCATCATTGTGGTAGAAAAACATCTGTCTGTTGATATTTTATCTTGTATGTGGCACGAAATGAGTAGTTTGTCCTTGTGGGTTTGTGTCCACAAGAACAGTACGAATCGCTAATCTTCAGCTCCTTTTCGACTTCCTTAAGGTGCTTTTCATCATTAAGTAGATCATACACCCATTTGAAAAGAGATTAGGACTTGTACTTACAAGTAGCTTTTAAAGTTCTGGTGATATCACAGTACGTAATTGTAAACTGACCTAAATGATCTGTCTTATAGCTTTTGACTGTTGAGCTTTGTTAAACAGCAATAAAAGAAACATTCATTATTCAACGAGCCTGGCACAAGGTTAAGAGGGATAGATTGAAAAAATATTTTTACATACCTATAAAGCTTTGAAAATTATAAGATTTATTTCCAAGGCTGATTTGACACCAGACAATAGTGGTTTTGTGTTTTATGAGCTTCCATAAATCTAAAATACCAAACTGAAGAGGTGCTTTGTTATTCACTTTTAAAAGCTCTTTTAAAAGAGCCATAAACTATGACTGGATATAACATGAATCATGGCACATCCCCTTCACACAGTCTGTTCAGACATGCAGTTTGAGAAACTGTCTACTGATGAAAAGAAAAACTGTGGTCTGATTCTTGTGGAAGGCTTAATGTAAATCCCTGCAAGAGTATTTACAAATTTACAAAACAGCTTTCTAATAGCTAACTTCAGTCATTGTGGTCTTGCATGCGCCTGAGAAAAAACCCTCAATGATTAAAGCCATAAAATATAAAAATTTTGATATCGCCACCTGGTGGAGCGTTTACAAAGTGCATTTCACAGTACTGTGGAATAATGTGTTTGAAATTGATAAAGGCTTTGCAGTGGGCTGTGAAAGAAATTTGTTATGGAAAATAAAAGTGACTGTACGAAAAGTAACTGTAGCCTACACTGTAAAAAATCCTGTAAAAGGCTGTAATATTCTGGCAGCTGGGGCGTCAGAAAAAAAAAATTGTAGAGTAAAATTCTAAATTAAATTAGCTTTCCTTGTTATTTAGACATGATTTGAAAATGTGCAGTCTATTTCTGTAATTTGACACTTTTTCACCATCTTTCAAAAATATGTGAAGATTCTGTAAAAACAATAAAAGCTTTTTAAACAATGTATCTTTATATATATCAGCTAATGCATAAAAAGTCTCTAAAAATACTCTAAAACATTTATACAATCTGATGACACATGGTGATGAAACAAGATTTAAAGGGATACTTCACTCAAAAATGAAAATTCTGTCATCATTTACTCACCTTCTAGTGTTCTAGTGTATACATTCTTCCAAATATCTTTCTCCGTGTTCATCAGAACAAAGAAATTTATACAGATTTGGAACAACTCGAAGGTGAGTAAATGACGACAGAATTTTCATTTTTGGGTGAAGTATCCCTTTAAACGCTTACTTCAATGTCAAACGTCCAGGAGATCTGTAGATGTTGTGTAGGAAGCTATAGTTCAGGAGTCTTCAACTAAAATCGCTTGAGGTCCAGTAAACAAACCCTCCTTGCCAGTCGAGGTCCTGATAATTAAATACCTAAAATCATGAATTGATGGTTTTTGGCAGACCAAAGAAATAAACATGTCTTTTCATATCTATACAACGGCATAACAATGTCTGACAACAATATAATGAAGGAATATGTGTAAAATGCCCTAATCTCTAAACCTGCACTGAACATACATTAATTTCAACATTAACAACTTTAAAAGAAAACTAAAGTTTTGTTTTCTGCTGAACTGAGATGAACAAATAGCAGCATCAAGTTGTGACTGATCATCCTCTGATAGCATTTCAGCTCTTCTGGTGGCCGTTGCAGCTGAAAGGGGGGTTTGTGTCATATTTTCTTTTAGTTCATGTCTTTATTTTCCTTCTAAGTGTTTCACACGCACGCTCCATTCACTCTTTTACTATTTTCCCATCAGTAAAGGGCTTGTTATGTTTTCCTAAGATCCACTGTATTCTTAATGAACATTCATATCTGGTTGTTGGGCAGTAAGCGAGTGAGTGAGGGAGAACCCGTGTAGATCGCTCCTACTGGGCTTTGGGCTAATATATCTTCCGTGTCCTTACCTCGGACTGCTGCGTGTAAGTTTCTTCAAAGTGTCTCTGTCTAATTTCATAATGCAGTTTAAGGTTTCCACTTTTGACAACCGCGACAGACTCCGAGCAAATGAGACAAACCGGTCTCGTGCATCTCGATGCAGGAAGAATAAATGCAAATCTCTCGACCCATTCATCTCGGAAAACATGGTTTTCAGCGTCAACTTTTCTAACTTTTGAAAATGACATTGTTTTTCAGTCAATGACTGTTACATCTGTCTGTGCGCTGTGCAGCGAGTCTGTCTCGGCTCTCTTCTCTCCACGACGTCTGAACGTAGCAACAGTGCGCATATGTTAACTGTCCGTGGCGCCGTAGGACCCAAACTGCTACTGAGCGGACCTTGATGTGCCTGGTATAAATTTGATTGCATTAGAAAATAATGTTAGGCGTTCATTTATTTATTATGTCAAAAGGCTTTGAGGTCCGGACGGATGCATCTCGCGGTCCGCATTCGGACCGGAGTCCGCTAGTTGGTGACCCCTGCTATAGTTGATAACAGAGGAACCCTTTTTTCGTGTCACACTACTTTTAAGCACTAGGGAGCAGCACAGTACTGCAAAATATAATCTAAACCGATCATGTAAAAAGCAAGATTTTGGTGTGTCATGATATCAGATTTTCACTACACTATTATTGTGGCCAAAAATTATGGTAACAATATTGTCACAATAGCTATTGGTTTTTTACTGATGGTGTATGTTAAATTCATCTTTCATTTTGTTTTTATTTGTGTTTTCTCTCTCTTTTTGAGTCACACTCAAAATATTAGTTTAGGTAGGCAAAAAAAAAGGTAATCACTGTGGCTCTTAAAGCCGAATTTTAAATGGGTGCTCAATACAATGTTATCATATGTGTAATATTAACACAACATTGATAATCACGGTATCTTGTAAACAGTTAGCGAATATACAAGCAGCATTTTAATAAACAGACTAGAATATAATGGCTGATAGCCATCAAGATTAATGCAATACATTTTAAAAAGCTCATTGTCTTGAAATGTCTGTAAAAGTGCCAGTGTTTCAGCCATTTCAGAATTGTTTGTGAGTTGGTCTTATAGTGACTTAAGAGTGCTCGTGAGTACCTCTAACTTCAAGCTTATTTTAGAGTAAATATTAGGAGTCCTAAAATTAGGACTGACACATTATTTTTGAGTTTCAACTTGGAGCTACTTTTGGAAGATGTTTTGTGAATACGTCCCTATGTCAAGAGGCAGCGATTCAGAATATTAGAAGTTTTCGTTATGTAATCTGTTTTATTGGCCCTTTCTGTTGCCTTATTTGACCCATATGGTTATTGATGTGACAGTAGTAGACAGTGTCTGTGTCCAGCCATCTACACAATGGTACAGAGAGCAAGACAGCTCAGTGGGAGGTTCCTTTGACTCATCAAAACACCACATACACTTAGTGTTCACCTACCAGCCCTAAATGGACAAATAAGGATTTTCTTGTTCTTTTCTTGTCACACCACAATAATTATATAGGATGTAAGATAGGATGGTGTATGCTTTACACAAAACCATGCCATGTCAGAAGCAAAAAATAAATAAGCAATGTGCTAGATTATAGGGAATGCATATTTTTCTGTTACTTTTTGTAACTATCAGCGGGAAGAAATAGAAATACTTTTCAATAAATATACTGTAGAAATAAAAACATTAGGATTAAACGAAGAAATACAAAAATTGGTCAAATGTGACCACATCATTCACTAGTCATGCGAGCTGGGCATCTCCATGGTAATAATCATTTTAAATCTGCTGCCCCATGCAGCACTGGGCTCGTGATCCCGATGGAGCAGCTACCATAGCAACAAATGCTGTTGTCTGTATCCTGATTTCATTCTTTAGACTTTACAAAGAAAAATTCAGTCATCTAATTTTGTTACACACAGCCACATATACATACGCAATCATGCTTGCATGTACTTTCAATACTAACATTTTTCACGTTTCATCAACTCATTCAATTGCTAAACTGAATTTACCTTACCAACCAATCCACCTCCAATTGGCTCACATATGGTCATACTATAATATATTTATAACAGGCTTTCACTTATCCAGCTGTAACATGATGAATGTTTGATGTGGTGAATCATGCCCTACTTCCCATAGGCTGAAAGAAACATTGCAATAACTGACATACAGATTTATCCTCCTGAAATATTTACACATGCACTGCAGGAAGCGTAAAGCAAAAATTTTGAAAGCTAGATAGTTAATTGACAAAAGTTTTTCATAATTTGGGCTATAAAACACAAACAAAACAAACACAATATTACTACATTTTAAAATGAAAGGCTGGCTTTACCATCATTTATTAATATGAATGTCAAATACATTATGCTTAAATTAGAAAGTTTCAGGTGAACCCAATGACACTGGTGCAGTACAGCACAATATTAAACTGGAACATGAAAGTCTGCCATGGCTCTGCCTGATATGACATCATCAAGATGAGACAAGGAATATCACAGTCTCTGGTTAAATGAGCAAAGCAAAACTTAATAGCTTTGCTTTTTCCCTTCACTCTTAAAGAAGAAACAAACTTTGATAGTATATCTTGCATATAGAAAATGAAGACGTTTTAGGGCCATTTTAAAGTTGTGTATATTTCTTCCCATATAAAAGGAAGAAATATAGCCTACTCAATTCACAACTTCAAAATGGTCCTAAAAATCTGAATGGTCTCTTTGTCACTTTGTAGGACTATTTTGAAATAGTATAACTACATAACACCAATGATAAGAAAATGCCTATGTCTATATCTACATATGTACGGTATACCCATCCTCCGTCTCTCTCATCATTCGAAAAACATCTTAAAACTTTTTGTAAATACTGGTAAATGTTGACTTCTCTACACAAAAAACCCCTCTCTCTCAATTATTATTTTTTGTCAATTTAAGTGTGCTTTATTGGCATGACAAAATGTACATTCGTATTGCCAAAGCATTTGCAGCTGGGCTGCGTACAAATAGTGCAAGTATGTATACAAACGAAAAGAAAGAGAATTATAGTGATAAAATAAAATAAAGTATGATGTACTGTAGTGCAATTTAAAGTGGTTTATAATATATGTAAATATATAAAAACAGAAATAGAGTATAGTTTAAACAAAGATTTACAAAAGTAATATCAGAATAAAACAGAATAAAACCATAATAACATAATAGTTCTCTGTTTTTGCGAATCAAATCTTCATAGGCCTACAGTATAAATGATAAGAAATACACAATACGCTATTTCAAAATGGTCTTAATTTTCTATTTTTCATTCAATAATTTTATTAATGTTCGTTCGCAGATCGATTGCTACAAATTCACCCACGTAATTTCAGGGTTAATTTAAAACATATTTTATTTATATATGAAGAGTTTGGTTCCAAAATGAGATAACTCATTTAAAAATCACGTTTTTTATTATGTTATCATGTTTGTTTTTATTGTGTTGTATTGTGTTAGTTAGCTGTATTTTTTTGAGTTATTATAGCTTAAATCAAAACAAACCAACTGCAGTTAAAAAACACAATAAAACACAATTTAAAAAAACATGATTTTTGAACCTTTTTATCTCATTTTGGAACCAACCTCTTCATTTGTTCATCCTCAGATCTTTTCAAGGTTCCGACTGGACTCGCGCCGTTTTCTGATTTGCTGCGTGATATCCTTTGGATGAACGTGAGAGGAGAGGCAGCACCAGTAGTTCCTCATCATTATGACACATCACAGTCTGGTGATATAAAAGCCCGGGCCACTCCTTCTGCGCCCCGTCGCTCGGCTTCAGATCCCGGCCAGCTTCAGGTTGCCGGACAGAGGCAGTGAGTGCGCTAGTGAATGCATGTGAGTTTCTGAGAGAATGGCGACGCTAGTTAATCCTGTAGATACTCCCGCACCCTTCGGCGGTGCCAGTAGCATCAGGAACACGGCATCACCCGCATCCTCGACACAGCAATTCGACGACAGCAAATATTACCTGCTGGTGGTGATTGGAGAGCTGGTCACTGAAGAACATCTGAAGTGTGCCATTGCGGACATTGAGAAAGGTAGCTCGGCTGACATTTCTGTGGTGTTTATGCATACTAAAAATTTTGTTTGGATTTATCTTAGGCTGCGTGTCCTCTGCAGTTGCACTATCAACTTTAGTTCTCTAACCTTGAACCTACTTTGGGGTGCAGACAGAATAGCGGATTATTTTAGAACTGGGACTTTTAACAAATATTTTTGCAGACTGCGAGAAACTTTCCATGTGTCGTGTTATTGGATTTCTTTGTTGAGTGAATATGTAGGTGGAAACTGTAGCGCAGCCCCTCCCTGTTTGTAACTGGCGAGAGGATCGCATCGCGCCACCTCGTTTCTCAAAGACATCATCAGCACCATTCTGAGCAATGTCTGTTTTCATAGGGCGTGCGCAGCTCAATCCGACGATCCAGATGTTGTTGTTGGCCATTGTTTTACGATGAAGTTCAGTTTCTGAGTTAATAGGTCTTTTGCGGGCTAGTATGATTCAGCATGTGTATTTATAGTGCGTCAATCAATGCTTATCGCTGCAATCATGCGTCTGCTTGGATTTGATGTGGGGCGCGATGGTTCTTTGTTTCCCAGACTGTGTTTTTGTCCTTATGGCCCTGTTCTGTTTTAGTGTTAAAATGAGAATGTACGAGGGAGATTTTTCCTCTTCCGTTTAATGTAAATAACGTATTCAGTTGATCACTGAATGAAACACACCCAGTAATTGTAAAAGCAAGCGCATTGACTAGCATTACGTTAGCAAGAGCTGCGCACAAGCGCAAAGAAAGCCATAACTTTATCCAATTGACAGACTAGGAGACATTGTTGCAGCTCATCCTGGTCGATTATCATCCTTTTATCATCCTTACATTCAGCTCAGTCACTCATGTCTTGTCCGACACCGGCTTGTGGGCGTGGCGCTGTCCGCACTGCAGTGACTACGGATAGTCAGAAGGGCCTTGTTTGCATGCCAAAAGGGCGTTTCGGTTATTGCTGTGACCATGTGACAAGCGTCATCTGTGGTTGTGGTCCCTATAAGCATGGCACTGCACGAAAAAATGCAGAATTATTACAGTCCAAACACACCTACGTAGTGCATTCAACTTTGTAGTGCATCCTGATTTTCTTTGATCTGGTATCAAGAGTGCATTTGCATCGCTTTGATGAGGTCTTTGCTTTGAAGTGCATTCTTACCCCTTTTGAGGATATTAGGTAAAATTGATAATAGAGCTTTACAATTGATATTGCTTTAATTTAACTTTAATTTTACGTTTTTATCGGGCTCTGCATTGACCATAACTTGGTTATTAGCATGAGCACGGATGTCCAGTCTTAGAACATATAGATTTTCCAGACATTGATTTGCTTTGTAGGCTCACCACCCAAGCCCCTCCGTAGTTCATTTGATTGTTATTGTGTTTCAGTTTAATATGGAGGGAAGATTTTAAAGTTTTAAAGTTACTTATTAATGACACACATGGTTCTATTTGGATTCTGAGCAGTTTTGAGATATTGAGCTTCAAACTTTTTGCTTTCCATTTGACTTTGTAGATAAAACCTTTTTGTTTTCTAAAAAAGACCCAATATCTACACAACGTGAAGAAAAACATGACAAAATGTAAATAAGTTGTCATGGAATAAGAATATGTGAATAACTCGATTCTGAAAAAAATATTAGAGAGAATCTTATCATTTAAATGCGGCAATTGTCTGCTCAGTTTACAGAAAAATGCAATTACATTTTTTCTATATATTTCATGTCACTCTTATTTAGACTGATCTAGTTTTTTGTAAACCTTGTTGCATACAGTCTGTGTAGTCAATGTATAAAGAACTAATCTAAGCGGTTTTAGTAATGTGCTACAGTTCACATTTTATGCTTTTCCATTCTTACTTGCAGGAATTCGTTCATGGGACACAAATCTTATTGATTGTAACCTGGACCAGGAGCTGAAGCTTTTTGTTTCTCGACACTCTGCCAGGTTTTCAGCCGATGTGAGAGGTAGGCTGAACATGATCTGGTCTCTTTTTATCCCTTAGCCAGCTCTAAGCCCAACCATCTTATTTGTCGCAGTTTATGATGATGTAATGTTAAATATTTAAAGCAAAATTGATCTGAGTTTAATAATGATGATGAGCTTAATAATGTTACAATAAAAAGCAAGCACAGTCCCTGTACAGCACGTTTTATTGTATCTTTTTATTTTTTACACTTGCAGCTGGGGCGCCAGAAATATTCTGTTAAATGATAGTTTTTCCTGGAAAATTACATGGGTTCTCTGTTTTTATGTGTGTCTTTTTCTGTAATTTGACGGTTTTCGAGCGCATTTCAAAAATAGACTGTTAAAAATTCTGTAAAAAAAAGAAATATTCCGGCAGCTGGGGTGCCAGAAATACGCCATACAAAGACATTTTTTTCCTGTAAAAAAGTACGTTTTTCATGTTTTTCTTGTAAATTTGTCTTTTTCTGGAGTTTTATGGTTTTTAACCGTATTTCAAAAAGAAGTGAAAAATCAGTTAATAATAATTTTGTAAAATTACAGTTTTTTGGACATTATACATGAAAACTCTTTAAAAAATATCAGTCAAATTCATTAAAATATTTTTTTACAGTGTAATAGGAAACTAACATCATCAGCATGATTAAGCACTATGCCATTCATTCTTTGAAGCTGTGATTGAATTTTAATAACAGAATCTTAATGTGGTTTGTCACAGAACTTCATGTTTACAATTTATTTTTTCCAGAATATCTTAATCCACAATGTTTAAATGCGAAGTGCAGAACATATACAGTATGCATGGGATGAAAAGGGATGAAAGGAATGAAAGCTAAATGTGAGATAATTAGCTGAAACATTCAAGACTAAGGTTTTGTCTGCTTTTGAACTTGCACAAAAGGCTTGCACAAATATCTATGGGCTTCAAAATGCCGTCAGATCATATTAGCATATAAGCATACTGGCTTCAAAACACCATTCACTTCAATAATTAATTAATTTGTGATTTAATTTTAATAAAATAATTTTGATGTGGTTTGTCACAGAACCTTACAATTTATTTTTTTCCCAGAATATCTTAATCCACAATGTATAAATGCAAAGTGCAGAACATAAATGCATTTTGATTCATTTGTATAGTGCACCATTCTGATTTAAAGGAGGTATTTTAGACACATGCTAACATAGAGTTGAGGGAATGTAGCACACTAGGAAATGTTACATTGTCATGTTACACTTGCAGGTTATATGAATCTTTGTTGCAGTATTCTAATTGAACAGGTATATCAGAATTTAGTCAAGCATACCAGGTTTAACATAGAAAATGGTATGTTTGTTCATTCTTTTTAGATTTGGAAACAATTATATTTTTGATTGTTTGTGTTCTTGATGTTGGTTTGTAGTGGCTGCCAGAAGATCTCTCTGGACTAAACCCTGTCTCTGGTGACCCCTCTTCTGTATTCTCTAGTCTCTATCCTCCATTTTTTTGTCTCTTTCTCTTGCTGAATTTGCTGCAAATTCAGCTAAATGTGAAAAAGCTAAATGTGAGATAATTAGCTGAAATATTAAAGATTAAGGTTTTATCTGCTTTTGAATTTGAGGCTGCACAAAAGGCTTGCACAGATGTCCACGGGCTTCAATTTCAAAATGCCGTCAGATCATATTTTAGCATACTGGCTTCAAACCATCATTCACTTGAATAATTAATTATAAAGCAAATTTTAAACTTCAATAACATAATTTTTTTGGTAAGTTTTCTCAAAATTCTGATTAAACGTGCCTTCCTATTAGTCTCACACGACAGTCATATAAGTACATTATTTTTACAAGCTGGAAACGGTGGAAGTTCAATGGCAATCGTAAGGGACATATTTGACACATACACAAATAATAACTCTATAGTTCTCATCATCTCTGTCTTTTTGATTATATCTGTTATTAAACGGCGACTGCAGGCTCTGCTGTCCTCCAGCAAATCTCATTACTTTGCTGAGATCATCAGAATCCAGTTTGGGATTCTTATTCTTAATCAGAATGCCTTTCGGCGGAGGACAAACACGAATGTATCATTGGCTACTAATCCTCCCTGTAGGATAAACCTGTGCACTTGCCGTTGTTGATTCATTTACATAATTTAATTTATTGCTCAGTGGGTGTTTGTTCAAAGAGGCTTTTTAGACAATTATCAAAGGAATTTACATTATTCTGCTTTTTGCTTATTAAGGCTTTTAGAATGCAAAAAAACATTAGGCGTCCACCACGTACCCAGTGGATGTCTTGATAATTGCTTTAACTCACCAACCCCTTTTATTGTTCCTCTTTTTTGTTTATTAGTTTTTAACAGCAATGTCAGTATTATAATACTTCTTATAACATTCATTTTTAACACTAATAATTTTAGTGCAGAATATAGTAGTCTCTTTCGAAGGGTTACAGATAAATTGCAGGGGGAGGAGTGATTTATATTTCAGTGTGGTGGATGGTGAAATATAAATTAACATGCGGACCCACACACAAATAAACACATGCTTATTCATATCACATAGGCACATCACTTTAGCCGATGTCCTTATGGTGCTTGACACTTTAATTGTTTCCTTGCTTTAGAGTTTGAGCCTTCAAACAGTGCCTGGAGGTTTGATGTTAGATCAGCTATCATAGTTCAGCAGATGCACACAGGAACAGACTGTGCAGTATGTGATCAATAGCAATGCATCAGCTTCTGTAATGCAATCAATAAGCACTTAACTATGATTGCTGTGTCCACTGTGTATTTATACAGTGAGTGATCATCTGAAATTCTGTGATATGATTAAAATTAACAATACAGGATAATGTTACAGTACAGAACATGAATTGGCAATGTAATACAATATGATGCTATATTATCACGTATAGGATGCTGCTTGATATAATTCAGTCTTCTGGTTAATTCGCTTTTTAGTAGTTTAGGTTATGGGTAGTTTAATGGTTTTTTTTACATTAAGAGAATTTGGAAAATGCCTTTATCCAGCACTCTTTGCTTGTGAGACTGCCATGGTCAGGGGTTGGAAAAGCTAATCATTTGATGTCTTTAAGTTGAATATTGTTTTGTTGTTTGAAAGGGCCTTTATGTGTTTATGCCCTTTGTAAAATCCCATTTTGGGATTTTGTTAAGAGGGCAGAGCAGAATATGTACAGAGAGACAAGGTGAGGGAAAAGTCAAGTTTTACATTTATGGCATTGCTTTTGTGTGGATGCTT
This sequence comes from Triplophysa rosa, assembly GCF_024868665.1. NCBI lineage: Eukaryota > Metazoa > Chordata > Actinopteri > Cypriniformes > Nemacheilidae > Triplophysa > Triplophysa rosa. The sequence continues at coordinate 20,580,073 of NC_079891.1, forward strand.
GTTTTGTTTGTGCGTGTTTGTGGTGACTGTTATTAGATGGTCCGCTGCCCGAATGCTGTTCAGTCTGTATTAGTATCAGAGACTGTGTGAGATCAAATCGGGACAAAGGGGGTGAGTTAAAAGTTCAATGAGGGCAGCGGATTAAAGCAAGCGTGCAGGTAAAACAATACTGAACCTGACACGTCCTGAATCGAATAGCAATGAAGTATGCCAGCTTTTTGACATTCAAGTGTGAATGACATCTGCAAAATAATTTAGGGTTTGTAGGTTTGTATCTATCTGAAATGTCTATAATGACATAGTATGCTAATTTAGGCGCACAATTTTAGCAACTCTAGTTCAAACTTCTACAGAACACAAAAGAAGATATTTTGAAGAATGTTGTTAACTTGGCGGCCAGTGCTGTTCGGTTACCAGAAGTGTTCTGCAGAAGAAAGAAAGTCATAAGGCTTTGAAATGACAAGAGGGTGAGTAAATTATTACAGATTTTTTGTTTTTGGGTGAATTATCCCTTTAAGGCCATTACAGTAACAGAAGCATATACAATTTTGTGTATGGTGGTGTTTAAAATAACAATAGAAAGAAGAACTAGATTTATTAGTTTGTGAAATGATTCCCAAAAGAGCGCAGTCTAACGTCAAGTCTGGAAAATCAAGGCGTGGCAAGGGATGGTAAAAGCACCATTTTACCCACCCATGTGGATAATAGTCAGTGGCACCAGTTAGATTTTCCAAGGGCAGAGGAAAACTCTCTGCTATCGAGCGTGTTGTAATTCTCAGAGCTTTAGTCCCTGAGAGCAACTGTTTTTGTCGCATAAATGGGTGTCCCCCGATGTGAGGCAAACCTTTAATGATGCCGCGTTTCCTCTTGCTTAAGTTTGGGCAACACGGAAATAGCACTCCTGACAGGTTTTGCCACCGAACAGACCTGAAAGACAGAGAAAATGCAAATGAGGTTGAAGAATATCTGCAGGTAAACTGCAGTAGAACACAGAGTACTGCAGAACCTCTGTAGAGAGCTTCACTGTGTTCCACAAAAATTACCCACACCTCTTCCCTACATTGCTCTGCAGATACCAGTCTAAATCTGATGCATTTTAAAACGAACAGAGTCCCTTATCTCCCTCATTTGATTAAAATGTTCATCCTTTTATTCATTCTGTCCTTATCTTCTCCCTCCATTCTTCAGTAGATCTTGATGAGGCAGGTTTTCCCAAAGGAACCCCACCTCCCGTTTGCTAATGATCAGAGAGAGTGACCCATATCTGAATCTGGGGTCTCAGTCATGCTGTTTGATTGCTTAGAAAAAAGCTGTCAAATTACTGCTCTGCCTCTGGGGTAATTCTAAATGTGCTTTGTTTACAAAAGATGAGAGGGAAAACAGGAATCAGAAATGATCAAATGAAAGACTGGGTATGCACTGAAAAATGAGATGGAGAGATGTTAGCATATTATCGTTCAATCATATATTTCATTTAGTCTGTTCTGCAGAACTGTTTAGTCTCCATTAACAAATGGATGGCAGAATTTTTTTTACAACTTAATAAAGATAAAATTGAGGTGATGATCTTTGCCCCTGACAACATTACCCCCAAGATTAGGCAGTTTTGGGGGGGTTAGCTCTCTCTGACCGCAATGACATGAGAAACTTGGGTGTCATTTTTGACAGAGCCTTGGTTTTAATAGTCATGTAAACTCTGTGGTTCGTTCATGTTTTTTCCATCTCAGGAACATTGCTTAGATTAGATCTATTGTTTCAAAAGTAAGAGATAAAGATGCTTGTTCATGCCTTTATTTCATCACGTTTGGACTATTGGAACGTTCTGTATACTTGTTTAAATAAATCCTCCATAAATCGCTTCTGACTAGGTCCAGTAAAAGGTCCCACATTACTTCAGTACTTAAGGACCTACATTGGCTTCTTATTGCTTTTAGAGTGCATTTTAAAATTCTAGTTATTACTTATAGAGCATAGTCAGGCACCCTCTTATAGCCAGGATCTATTATGTGCACATTCTCCCGGTCGGTCTCTAAGGTCATCTGACCTGAACCTTTTAACTATTCCTTTATGACAAAAGATGATCATGCTTTTTGTGCTGTGGCTCCTAGGCAATGAAACTCGCTCCATCTAACACTGAGAACTATGAGTTCTGTAAATTCAATTAAATTCACACCTTTTTGCACAAGCTTTTGACTAACAGTATGGCTAGGTGTTTTTTTTCATCTTTGGGATATTTTTGTACTTAATTTGTCCTGATTTTATATTTGATTGTATGTTTGACTGTTTGAGTTGTTTTATGTTTGCTGTGTTCATTCTAAAGCACTTTTTGACTTTTGTCTGTGAAAGGTGCTATATAAATGAATGTTACTTTTTTTATAGTTAACCTACAAAAATTACAATTCTGTCATTTCTTTCTTCTGCAAAACACAAAAGAAGATATTTTGAAAAATGTTGGTAACCAAAAACCGTTGGTCCCCATTGACTTTTATTGTATGGACACAAAACCAAACCAACGGTTTTCTGTTACCAACATTTTTCAAAATATCCTTTTTTGTGTTCTGTAGAAGAAAGTCATACAGGTTTGAAATGACAAGAGGGCTTGTCAATAATAACAACATTTTCATTTTAAAGGTGAACTATTCCTTTAATGATGACAGCAATACAATATTGTCATATACACAGCATGAAAGAGCCACTTATGGTTGTTTCAACCCAAAATGCTGTGTTGCTTTAACCTGCTGTTGGGTCAAATATAAACATTTTTGGGTTAATTTAACCCAGCGGTTGGGTTTGTTCTTTTTGACTCAACACTGGGTCAAACATAACCCAGCAGTTTTTGGAGTGCATGCATGTCTGCTGTTTAGTAGTGCCATTTTGCTTTTAGCATGAATGTTAAGCTGAAGCCTCTGTTTTTTAAGCCACTTTCAGCTTTCATGAAGCTCTCTGTCACTGAACCGTCATAAACCACATTGGGGGGGTTATGAAAGCATATTTGCTGTGAGTGAGTGAGTGATGAGGCTGATATAACAGAAGGGCAGGTGGGCTCATAGACCTCTGCAGTAATCGCACATGCTCTGCTGACAGTGACAGAGCTGCTGTTTCATGCATCCTAACAGCCTCACCCCGTCTGCACAGCTTGATGAATTTATAATAGGATTGATTTACCCACACGGATGGGGTGGGTAGATTTTCACTTGAATTTATCATGAGCCATATGGACAGGATATGAGGTTAAAATAAGATAGAACCGGAGGCTGAATGAAATTGTCTGGATAGTGTTGTCACAATGTCAGAGGACATATGAAATAGGACACAAGGACGACACAAAATTCAAGGACACAAAGGACACAAGGACACAAAATTCGAGAAAAGAGCAAACATGCACAAACCACGTTGAAATAGTCCTACTGGAAGCTATACCAATGAGGTGAGAAAGGATGACAAGTTGCTGGAAGAAGGGCAGAGGTTAATTAGATATCTGTGTCAATAGAGCATATAGAGAAAGAAATGTGGAGGGAAGGAGAGAGTATGTGCATGAGTACACACTAGGCAATTATGTAGGACAGCTGTCACATAAGAAACACACGGGTGAATATATATGAAACTAAGAGCTGAAGGAAGTGTGCTGGACAGGAAATGATGCCTAGTCTTTAGGAAAATTACAGACCACACAAGGTTTTTCCCAGAATTTATTTTCTTGCTAAATTTATATCCTGGCTTGACTTTGCGGTTTAGGTAACAGTGTTTGTATGGGCCACATTGTGATAAGCTTGTCTCGAAAAAGCATTTTCAAATACAGAAAAACAACTAAACATTTTCTGTTTAAAAAACAAATTACAGTAAAGTTCTTGAAGAACTGCATGTGCATTCGGTTTCTCATAACATACATTTTATTTGCAGGGCAAAAGAGTCTGCACCACAAAAGCAATGTGCTGGAGACGGTGGTGCTCATTAATCCATCAGATGAAGCTGTTAGCACTGAGGTAAACATCCACCCCAACACACACTACAGTGACTTTAAATAAACATATATTTTTGCCACTAAAAAGTATTTTAGTTTTGAGTGTCTGGTTGATGTAAAGTAAACTCATCTAAAACACCACTGGCAAAGTTAAATAAACCTCAGTGGGGATAAGAATAAATGCACAGCAGCTTGTATCCTATGGGACAGGAACACCATGACATGGTTACAATCTTGACAACAACAAACACAAAAGACTCATATTTCTAAAATGATTATATGTTTTTACATTTTAAAAAGAACATTGTTACATCATTCACTAGCATACACAAACATAAAAACACTTTTGGGTGTGTCTCAGTTGCAGGCAAACTCACACATATGCACGCACACACACAACCCTTGTTCACACACTGTGACTGCAGTTTGGCATTAATAATATGGTAGAACACTGCAGGTCTGAGTCTGGCAGACCGCCCAGAACAGTCAGTGGCAACAAACTGGAAAACTCTGGCTTGGACAGAACGCAAGAATGAGAGAGAAATAAGGCCGAAAACCAAAGATGCAGTTTGTTCTCATTAATGCAGAGTCAAAAAATATGTAGGTGGACTTATCATTTTTCTGTTCACTTAGTTCTTGTGACGTAAGTGAAGAACATGATTTGACATTTTATGCTAAAGGGTCACACAATTATTTGCCAGATATTACATTTGAATAATTAAGGATGTTCACATGTCATTTTTGTGTTTCAGTTACTGCCAATGCATAGTTTAAAGCAATGTAAATGTTTAATCAATCTTACACATTTTTTCTATGCCCAGGTACGTCTGATGGTCTCAGACACAGCTCACCAGAAGCTGCTTGTCTTGGCCGGACAGTGTTTTGAAAATACAGGCGAGCTTATTCTACAGTCAGGATCATTTTCTTTCTCCAGCTTCATTGACATTTTTGCAGATCAAGAGGTGAGCAGTTGTCACTGTTTGTTTTTTGCCAGTTTGATATTTCTAGAACGGGTCTCTGTTGAGTAAAGATTGTTGAGCAACTGTCAACAGATATTAAGATTCAGCTTGCAGAGTGCATTTCAACATCCTTTACAGGATCAAGCTGTCTTGTTCAATAAAATGTTTTCATTTGACTCACAGATTGGGGAGCTTTTAAGCACCGTACATCCAGCCAACAAAGCCAGCTTAACCCTTTTCTGTCCTGAACATGGTGACTGGAAAAATTCAAACCTCGACAAACACAACTTGCAAGACTTCATCCATATGAAGCTTAACTCCCCAACTATCCTTCCAGAAATGGAAGGTCTCTCTGAATTCACGGAGTACCTCTCAGAATCTGTTGAGATCCCATCTCCGTTTGACATGCTCGAGCCCCCTACCTCAGGAGGGTTTCTAAAATTATCCAAACCATGCTGTTATATTTTCCCTGGTGGCCGAGGTGATTCAGCACTGTTTGCAGTTAATGGCTTCAACATGCTGATTAATGGTGGATCTGATAGAAAGTCTTGTTTTTGGAAGCTGGTACGGCATCTTGACCGAGTGGATTCTATTCTCCTAACACACATTGGAGATGACAACCTCCCTGGGATCAATAGCATGCTGCAGCGCAAAATTGCTGAACTTGAGGAGGAGCAGTCACAGGGATCCACAACTAACAGTGACTGGACAAAGAATATGATTTCACCCGATATTGGTGTTATGTTTGCTAACATGCCTGAGAACCTGGAGAACTCGGCTGCTAACTTCAGGGTTAGAAGAAATGCTGAGGAGGCATCTCTCACTCTACAATACCTAAACAAGCTGTCTTTGAAACCTGAACCTCTGCATAGGAACACAGGAAATACGATAGAACCTATTATACTTTTTCAGAAAATGGGGGTTGGAAAGCTTGAAATGTATGTTCTCAACCCAGCTAAGAATAGTAAAGAGATGCAGTACTTCCTAAAAGAATGGACTGGCAGTGAAAAAGACAAAGCACCCATCTTTTTACCAAATGGAAAAGAATCTGAGCTCCCAGTCACATACTTGTCTTCCATCTCATCACTGATTGTGTGGCATCCTGCTAACCCATTTGAAAAAATTGTCCGTGTTCTTTTCCCAGGTAATTCCACACAGTATAACATTCTTGAAGGCCTAGAGAAACTCAAACACTTAGATTTTCTCAAGCATCCTGTGATCACACAGAAAGAACTATCTTCAGATTCAGCCCCGACACTCAAGCAAGCAAAGATGAAACATAAGACAGACAGTAAGGAGAGCCTGAAGTCCACATCAAAACCATCACCGAGCAAGCACCTCCAAAAAGAGTCCAAAGATGAAGCCTCTGAAAAAGTTAAAAAACTTAGTAAAACTGACTCCGTTCATTCTGTGGAAACTCAAGAGGTGATACAAAAAACTGTGAAAAAAGTAAAATCTGGCGAAACAAATATCAAAAGCAAGACCGAGCAAACACCAAAAATCGACACTCCAGAAAAAAAGAAAGTTGAGATTAAACCAAAAACTATAAAGAAAGAAACAAAGAAATCAGTGGAAAAGAGCGAAACAGATAAAAAAGATGTCAAACCCACACCCAAAAAAGAAGAAAAGATCAAAAAAGAAGAGAAGGTGAAGAAAGAAGAGGCTAAAAAAGAGATAAAGAGACGAGACATTAAAAAAGATTCCCTTTTAAAAGAAAGCAGAAAAGACGAAAAGAAAGGAACACAGAAAGACGAAAAAGAACCTAAGAAAGATTTGAGGAAGGCTGGAGGCTTAAAAAAGAATGTCGCTGGCACAGCAGAGGTAAAAAAGCCTGCGCCTAAACCAAAGGTTGCAGCACGAGGAAAGGGTCCCGGTAGTCCTGCAAAATCTAAAGACAAGGCTAAGTCTAAACCTGTCAAAAAAGAAGTTGGAGAATTAGTGGCTGTCTCAGGTGCTACTGCTGAAGAACCAGCTGCTGAAGCTTCTGTCACAGAAGCTCTTGAGGCTGAGAGATCATTGATGTCGTCTCCAGAAGATCTCACCAAAGACTTTGAGGCTTTGAAAGCAGAGGAGATTGTCGAAAATGACCAAATGCTATCTCAGACCAACATAGAAGATTCTGATCAAGGAGAGATGATCAAGCATGGAGAAATAACTCTTTGCAAAGAGTCTCCAGAAGCTGTAGAGTCCTTAGATGAAGGAATAGCAACCACTGAAGCTGAAGAGGAATGTGGAGGTACTCCAGGGGATCAAGAACTCAATCAAAAAAGCAATGGCACTAGTGAAAAATTTGAGGATGAGGGAACAGGGCTGGAAGAGTCATCTGAGACCGGCGATTATGAAGAAAAGGGAGATATAGAGGAAGTGGATGAACAAGAAAGAACTAATTTGAAAGATCATGTAGAGCATGAAGGGGAGCAGGAAATCAAGGAAGTATTAGATTGTGGCACAGGAGAATCACAATATAGACAAGACCAAGAAACTGAGAAGCAGAGTTTAGATGCAACCACACCACCAAAGCTCTCTGCACCTGTTTCTCCCACACCTTCTATTCACGATGAAACCCTGCCAGCAGGTTCAGAAAGTGAAGCTGCGTCTGATGATGAAAATCGAGATGAGCCTCCAGAAGAGTATACCACATCTGGACACACTCAGTCCACAATTGAGATCTCAAGTGTTCCGACTCCTATGGATGAAATGTCAACTCCAAGAGATGTGATGAGTGACGAGACCACAAATGATGAAAGTGATTCTCCCTCCCAAGATTTTGTAAAGTATGGTATTACCACAGATCATGAACGAAAGACACTCTCACCTCTCAAAGATCTTCCTGAGTCAGACCACTCAAAGAGTGATGCCACTGAGGGCCATGATTATCATGCATCAGCTTCCACCATTTCACCACCATCTTCACTGGAGGAAGACAAATCTGGCAAGGAGTGTTTAGCTAAAGACAAATTCTCATTTGGTTTAGACAGACTTAGTGCTACTACTACAACCATGCCTTTTGTCAGGTCACCTTCTGGCGACCAATATATAAACATTGACTATGTTCACACAGGCGTATCTTCACCAATTGAGCTGGGCACCACACTTGCAGGAGTGTCAAAAGAAATGGACTCATACAGTCCAGAGGACAAACCATTAGAGGGTCCTTTATCTCCTCAGTCCTCAGGTCATACACCTTACTATCAATCCCCAGTGGAGGAGAAAGATGGCACTCCACCAACAGAGGAAATGTCCATGCCCCAAGGTCCCATTATTGTTGACATCACAAGTGACAAAGAATACTCTCCCAAACAGGCTAGCCCTATTGATGAAGCGGTGCCCATTTCACAAGTGGAAAAGGTGCAATCACCTTGTCATGACACAATCTCAACCAAGGAAGAAAAGTCACATTTTGAGCTTGACAAGTCTGACAATAATGATAAAAAGTCAGCAACTGACAACGGTTCTTCATCCTCAATGCCGCCAGCTAAAGTAGAAAGTGTGTCTGAGACAAACCCATTTGCAACATTTAAAGAAGAAACCAAAATGTCCATATCTGAGGGAACCACATCTGATAAGTCTGGCACTCCGGTTGACGAAGCTGTTGCAGAGGATACATTTTCTCACATTGCCTCTGCCTCAACAGCATCACTTGCAACAAGTTCTTTACCAGAACCCACAACAGATGATGTCTCGCCATCACTACATGCTGAGGTCGGCTCCCCGCATTCCACTGAGGTAGATGACTCTCTCTCCGTCTCTGTTGTTCAGACACCAACCAAAATGCAAGAGGCCGAAGTCTCACTGTCTAAAGAGGAAAGTCCCCGGCCAATGTCAATCTGTCCTGATGTTTCAGGCAAACTGGGAATGCCACAGCAGGAAACAAAATCCCCTGAGCAGTCCACGTCAGTTGAGCTTGAACAAGAATCTCCACAAAACTCATTTGCGTTAGATTTTATCAAGCAGTCACCAGATCATCTGTCAGTAGGAGTTCAACGTACAGCCACTGAAAATGGTCCAACAGAAGTTGATTACAGCCCCTCAGATGGAGCAGCTGTCATGGGAGAACAGCGCAAACCTGGAGGAGTGGGAGAGAAGCCGATGCTTTTCAAAGAGTCAGATAGTACCCAAGTTGCCTCCGTTTCCCCGTCAGATGCTTCTCAGTCCACCCCATCAGTTACAACACCATCCCAAATTGGGGAGCCAAGAGAAATGTCCCCAAATGCTGAGTCTGTAGCTCCAAAAGTGTCACCCCGCAATCATTCCCCCTTGTCTTCTGATGCATCTCTTGTTTCAAGCGGATCAAGTACCGTTTATGGGGAACCAGACAAAGGTAAAATAAGCCCCACCTTATTTTGCCATGAGAGTGGAATGCATAAACCAGAAGACACCCAGCAGAGTATAGAGAAGACTTCTCCTGTGTCACCCCCTTCTGCTACTGTGTCATATTGTTTTTCACAGAAGACAGATGAGCTCAAACTTGGCCTAGGGACCAATCCCTTCACCGACGCAAAATCCCCCACCAGTCCCAAATTGTCATCTCCATGCCAACCTTCTCCCTCTTCCAATCAGCCAGATGCTGAAGAAAAGTTTTCCAGCAGCACATCATATTCCTACACCTCACAACATGAGGAATCTACCAAGAACTGTGATGGTGGATCTAAAGGGCCAGATACTTCAAAACCAAGTTTTTCTCATTCACGGGCAGATGTGGATTTGTGTTTGGTGACCTCCTGTGAATATAGGCATCCAAAGACTGAGCTTTCTCCCTCGTTTATAAACCCGAGCCCTCTTGAGTACTTCATGAATGAGGAAAATCCTCTGGAGGAGGAAAAGCCGCTGGCTAAGTCAGAGGGTGGACCACCTCCGCCTGGAGGAAAACAACAGAGCAAGCAATGTGAGGAAACTCCACCAACCTCTGTTAGTGAATCAGCACCCTCTCAAACTGACTCTGATGTTCCTCCTGGCACTGAGGAGTGCCCATCAATAACTGCAGATGCAAATATTGACTCTGAGGATGACTCAGAAACGCTACCGACAGATAGGACTCTCACTTATCGTCATGCAGACCCACCTCCAGTCACCCCCAGAGACCCCGCTCCTGCTCCACCACATCCTGAGGTCTCGATGGTGGATCCAGAGGTTCTTAAGGCTGAGGAGGCATCCCAAAATGAGGATGGAGGGAAGCCAAAAAAGAATAAAATCAGCAACAAAACCAAGTCGTCTACATCCAAGAGCTTGTCAAAAACAAGTGCCATCAAGGAGTTGAAAACATCTTCGCCAAAAAAGACTATTGAGGAAAAAGATGCCAAAAATGCTACTAATACATCTGCGTCAAGGGGAGTGAAAAGTAAGACTTCGGGTAACCCTAGCTGTACCCTCACAATTTTAAGATGAAATATACAATATACTGTATAGTCAATATGTAGTTTGCAATATGTTTCTTTTCTAACATAAATTTTTTCCCGGTTGTTAAGGAAGCACAAAGGCCAGCAGTGGAATGTCAGTACCCAACTGTCCACCAATGTATATGGACTTAGTTTACATCCCAAATCACAGCAATGCCAAGAATGTGGATGCGGAGTTCTTCAAACGTATCCGGTCCTCCTACTATGTAGTCAGTGGTAATGATCAAACAGCACAGGAGCCCAGTAAGGCCGTCCTGGATGCGCTAATGGAAGGAAAGAGCCAATGGGGAAATAATATGCAGGTATGACATCACAATTTATTTAATATTGCAATGTCTAATGAATAACTTCCTTTCTTCAACACAAGTCTTATCTGCCATGCAGTGAAGTGGGATATAATTGTATGTATTTTCCTAATCCTCTAGGTCACACTAATTCCAACTCATGATACAGAAGTAATGAGGGAGTGGTATCAGGAAACCCACGAGAAGCAGCAAAATTTAAACATTATGGTTTTGGCGAGCAGCAGCACTGTGGTCATGCAAGACGAGTCTTTTCCTGCATGTAAGATTGAGCTGTAAATGTTAAGATGTTGTATATCGGAGAACAAAACACCTAAAAAGATGTACCACACACAATCACAAAAGCAACTATTTTGGCTTACATTCCAACTTCTCACTGGAGAAACCTTTAGTTAACGTTTCTCCATAGAATTACTGTATCTCTTCTGAGTTCTCAGGTTGTAAAAATGAAGGAGTGCAGATTTAGGTGTGAAACGTTGTTTAATTAGGCTTTGTTTGCCACAGAACAAGCACGTTATTGGCATATATATAACAAGCAAGTTATTGACCTCCTCAAACACACACATACTGTACACACACACACACACACAGACAGACACAGACAGTGATAGATTAATGCAAATTGAACAACAGACCAAATACATAGTGAATGAACATTGTACTGTAAACTCAAATTTTCAACAAATAAATGGATCACATCACCCCATTGATTGCTAATGTTTACACCAAAGTTTGAAGGATTGTTATTATGCCTTAGAAAGTTAAACTGAATGTACAAAAAATATGATGCACTTAATATGAAAACGATTAAATGGTGTGTATGATCCACATTCACAAACACTTAAAACACATTACATGTATATCATATGATGTTAAAGCTATATATGTAAAATTACAAACATAATATTTCAGCAGCTCTGAGTTGTAATACTATAAATGTGAGGCTTGCTACCTTTGCAGTTAAATACCACACGGAACAAGGGTTTGACCAATTAAAAAAAGCCATGCGAAAACATGCATAACCTTAAAGGACTAGTTCACCTTCAAAATGAAAATTCTGTCATCATTTACTCACCCTCTTGTCATTTCAAACCTGTATAACTTTCTTTCTTCCGCAAAACACAAAAGAAGATATTTCGGAGAATGTTGTTAACAGCCCCCCATTCACTTGCATTGGTTACAATAGAAGTGAATGGGGGGCTGTGCTGTTCTGTTACCGACATTTTTCAAAATATCTTCTTTTGTGTTCTGCAGAAGAAAGAAAGTCATATAGGTTTGAAATGACAAGAGGGCGTGTAAATGATGACAGAATTTTCATTTCAACTACTTCTTTAAAGCTACAGTTAACATTCATCTCATACCTTTTCTTCCAGGACAGCAAACAAGTCATTGACTTGAATTTAATAGTTAGCCATTTTTTGTTTTATACCGTCCATGATGGGTTTACAGTCTCCAAAACGAAATTCTCCAAAAATTGCTGCTTATTATTTGCACATATTGATTATTTATTTCTGAGTAATAATGTTGTTATATTTCATGGCCTTATTTAATGTTTAATTTATTATTTTGAATTTGCTAGCATTCCTATGCAGTTAATAATGAATGAAGATCTTTAACAAGGAAAACTCACGTGGATTTAAAGTTGTGTGAACGTTGACAACAATTGTTTTTGTTGTCATTCAATAACTATTGTTTTCTTATGCTCTAAATAGGGTTGGTTTGAAATGAAAATTTCAATTTAATGTTTGAACTTAGCAGCGGTGCTGTATACATGGTATTGATTTGAATCTTATCCATCTGCAATTGTCATTTTCTTTTTTAGTCAATGTCGCCAGAGCCATCAAGTTGAAAAACTGAAAACTTTCCTTTCCTTAGAAATCTTTTATAAAATGCACTGTACTATAATTATAAATAGCCAGGTGGCTGAGTGAGTGACGGGATGATGTGCATGTGTAATGTATTTCTGTATACTTCACTTTTTTCTCTGCTTACTTTTACTAAAGAGGAAACTCATTCTTTACTGCCAATCAATCGTTGCAAGAATATGACTGACATAATTCATGATTCACTTGGATGATGTTTATTGCATAAAAACATCACTTTTAATCAAGAGCCATACACTTGAAAATTGTAACATCTCATTAAAGGTTAAAGAGATTTGAAATCCAATCATCCAATTCTTATGACACCACCACTAGACTGGTCAGATCATGCACAGATTATACCAGTATTCCAGTTATGTGACGTCTACTTGAAACACTTAAGGATGTACGTGTAAGTAATAAGATGATGCGACAACTTGAACAAACATGAACTGTGAATTTGGTTCCATCATGGTCCAACTCTTCAGGAGTTCTTGTTACAATAACAATACACTGTTTTTGAAATGTAACGTGTCAGACGTCACAATTCAAAACTAAACACTAGACTCTCCTTAATTCTGTGACAGCAGCATCTAACATTAACCACATGCTTCTGCAAACTGCATTGTTTACCTGCAAGACATCCAAATGACTACAAACACCACACTTATTGCCGAATTTTAACATTTGCCTTCACTTCTCTCCTCTCAAACCCTCACAATCTGTGCCCTTTCTGCGCTCACACCTTCGAGTGCTTGTAACAAGAAGTCCGCCGTTGTGTATGAAATATATCTATATCTTGTGAACTTGCATCTTTCCTCTTTTCATTCCTAACCCCATATCTAGACTCTAGAGGATAGTCTCAACTGGAAGTATTACCTTGTGATTTTTCTCATGTTTGTGTGCAATATCTTCTCCCACCTCTGGGGGGGTTTGATGTAAAGGGAAGTACAATTAAAAAGAGAGAAAATGAGTACACAATAAAGAATTTTGTGGAAAATATCTTGTGTTCTTTATTATAGTTTATGTGTGTGTGGGGAAGTGTGTGCTTGCGGTTGCTCGCAAGCAATTTTGTAAGAGTTTAATTGGCTATAAAAGAGATCTGTGCTCCAGGGATCATATGCCTCAGAAGAATTCTGTTAGAGATGTGGCTATGACTAAACTCACAAAAAAGGATTAATGCTGTCATTATGAGTCAGAAAACATGATTAGAAGATTATGAGATTTATTTAAGTGATAGTTTACCCAAAGATAAAAATTCTGTCATCATTTACTCCTCTTTGTCATTTCAAACCTCTATGACGCTTTTTTTTTCTGCTGAACACAAAAGATGATATTTTGAACAATGTTGTTAACTGGCCCCCAATTACTTGCATTGATTTTGTGTCCATACAATAGAAGTAAATGGGGGCCAGTGCTGTTTGGTTACCAACTTTCTTCAAAATATCTTCTTATGAGTTTAGCATAAAAAAGAAAGTCATACAGGTTTGAAATGACAAGAGTGTGAGTAAATGATGACAGAATTATAATTTTTGGGTGAACTATCACTTTAACAAATTAAACGTGCTATATTTAAAATAATAGTACGCAAATTTGTAACAAATGAAGAGTTTGGTTCCAAAATGAGATAACTCCGTTTTTAAAATTATTCAAAAATCATGTTTTTTTTATTGTGCATTCCAATTAATATCAATCAAACTGCAGTTGGTGTGTTTTGATTTGAGCAATTACTAAAAAAATACAGCTAACTAACACAATAAAACACAATAAAAACATGATTTTTGATCTCATTTTGGAACCAAACTCTTCAAATATAAACACATTGTTCAGTCAGATGATGAGGACACTGAGGGCATTATTCAAACCCAAACAGAACCACACTGTAGTGATAAATCAAAATGGAAATGTCTAGCTGCAAAGTGCCATTGAAATAACTTTGGCTGAAGTCCAATGAGAGACGTCCGGGTCACAGCATGCAATCACTTTGATGTCTCTGAGCATGATGCCATCAGAGCAATGCAGGTCAGATAGGTCATATAACCTAAAAAGACTAAAGATCAACTGCATCTGAATGTGCTATGTTTGGCATATTTTAATATTTTATCAGGTGTTATGATTTAATAAAAATATTTTATAATATAATATTTTAGTATTTATTAATGTTTGTAATATTTATATATAACAAATACAGTATAAAATGTAATTATAACATATATTTAATAATTCCAATTGTTAACATTATCCTTATTACATCTATTGAATTAATTGGGAATATTCACCTAGTGATGTGAATTGCTGGGTAATGGTAAAGAAAGTGATAAATATAATGGCCCTGCACATTACAGTATACCCTCTTTAAATGCAAAATATACAGAGGGAAGACAAAATACAGTGACATGGCTTAAATAGTCAAAGCTCTTTGTGTTCAATGCAATCGTTCATTTTCATTTAGAAATGAGGAAGTACAAGGTATCTTTGGCTGGAAACATTGTGAATGGACCTTATTTGGTTGGTTATTCTACATATAAACATACAATGACACCTCCATCTTGGATCTCATCAATAATCCAGTGCACTTGAGAGTTAGCATCCAATTGGGCTATATAGAGTCTCAGCTGAATGGGGTGAGGTGCTGTTGCCAAGGAAACACTCAGCAGAGTCCCACAAGGATCCCGCAAGAGTTACAACATCAGTTATTGTGTTACTGTCAATCTCTGGCATAAATCGCACACACACATTTAAACACACAAGCATTCTACCCACCCACGCATATACACACTAACAATTTTTCTTCTTTATTGGAATGAAAGGTTTCCCACTGTATAGTGCACTGTCAGCACCTCACAGCTATGGCAATACAGTCTCATTTTCCTTCATCCAATCACATCTTTAGAAGCATCACCCAATAAAATAAGTAACTCCACCCATTTCACCGTACACATATTTAACTCTACTTCACCCCCTTCCTCTGTACATACCATTCTAGTAACACTGGGTTATCCACAAACCATGGAAATATTGACCTATCAAAATGAGTTATTGTCCAGGAACGCTATGTCCAGCAGTACAGTAGTTTCCAGGGAGGATGCCCTTGGCTACAGCCACACACTCAGTCATCAATTTGGATGGCAGCTCTACTGACCTACACCTAGATAACAAACCAATCTGAGAGTTTTTGTTTAGTGTGTATTTAAGAGTTTCATGCAGCATAAATATGACAATAAGCCGGACAGCACTAAGGATTCTTTCAAATGGAATCTAGTGCATAAAAAAGAGATTTGGATTTTTGTACAACACACTCAGCTCTTCTAACCACCATTAATAATGCCCTTTCAGTCAGCAGAGGAAAGAAGCTGGGCAGTTATCAAGTTCATAATTGATTATTTCCAACTGTCTGGTTAGAACAGAAAAAGAAAAGTGCTTGTAAAAGATTTTGCTCTGTCTTTGTTCTTGTCTTCATAATAAAACATCTCTGCAGACATTAAAGTGCTAGAGAATCCAAAAGTCTTATTTTCCCATCAAACAGAAACCATCCAACAGTTCTTTTATCAAACTAACTATTAAAAAAAACCTTTTTTTTCTGTTATTTGGGAATACAAACAATCTTAACTTTAATCCTGGACAAAAAGCAGTTTGTTTAGTGGACAGTTGGTTTAGAGTCTTTTAAAATTACAAACACAGTCCTTTAAAATGTATTTTATTCGAACAATAAAAATGGTCTATACGCCCCTAGTTTATTCTCTGTTCAGCAGCTCCATCTGCTGTTCGAGGTGAATTTGCTGCCTTTACATAGGGTAAATATGGCGTGCATTAAGATTGACCAGTAAAAATATATATACATTTTAAAGCAACGTTAAAAGTATTTACTTCACAGTCATTGGCCAATCTTTTTCTGTAAATAAAAATTAAATAATAAATCGAGTGTTACACTGCGTCTGTTGGGCTCTCACTAAATTCTTGGTGTTTCGAGTCAGATCCGTGGGCGTGGCTTGTTCGTTTTGACTAAATCCTTGGTGTTTCAAGTCTTACGAAACCTTTACCCCTAACCCTAACCTTACTCTAACCATCTAAACTACCCATAATTGTTCAAATTGCCTAAAAACACGGTTGCGTGATGACGTCAGACTCGAAACACCAAGGATTTAGTGAGAGCCGCGTCTGTTGCGCTCCATCTTGGAATGTTCTAGTTTAACCAAAACCGGGGGTGTCAGGTTTAACTACAGTTACTTGTTTGGTGACATAAATTGAAGACGTCATTCGGAAATAAAATATGCTTTTGAACAACATAAATGTTTGTTGTTTGTCGTTAAACGTAACATGCTTAAATATTAATGAGTATTTAATGAACTGTAGGACAGGACACAGTGCGACACTCGGCGTGAGTTGGTTCGGTTCAGACATGGCGCTGAGTGGACTGAGCGGTTATGCTCGCGTTATACTGACTGATACATCAAAAGCAGCAGTGCTCCGAGGAGCCCTGCAGTCAGACTGTTTGAAATGTCGAGACGGAGGTATTTGCTACAACCTCATAATGCGATTATGTATTTAGTGTAACTTTAGCAGTACACACACCACCATAGTTAGCCACCCTACGAGCGAAGGGCCAATGTCAGGCTAAATGAAGTTGCATTCCATGCCTTATGTTCCATACAGTTATGCATACATGTGCAGCTAAACAGACTTGTCTTTGTTTGCCGTCCTTGCTGATGAAGGGCACTTAAATGTGTTTACCTGCCAGATCGGCACTTCTCTTAAAAATATTGATGTTAACGATTTCAGATTGCTTAATAGTGAAAGAACTTAACCAATATGCGTCACCCGTTTCAGCTAAACGCTATCTCTTATCTGAAGATGTCGTAAAGCTGCAGGATTTTCAGCACAGGAAACTTGCTGTGGCCCATCAAGTGGCAGGATCAAAAGGCAGGTGTCACTTTAAAGAGGTCATATGACACGGTTAAAACGAATTTATCGTTTGTTTTAGATGTAATGCAATATGTATACACGATGTAAGGTTTAAAAACGCTGCATTTCCCACATATCGTGCATGTTTGTATCTCCTCTTTGCCAACGCGCGGATTTTATACAAAGCTCATCGCTCTGAAAAGCGAGGTGTGCTATGATTGGCAGTGCGTAGTGATTGGTCGAATACTGCAAGCGTGTAACGCCTCTTACCATATTTGGAACATCAGGTTCCAAAGCAATTGTACTGACATGTACGTCCATTTTACTTTCATTTAAAGTAACGTTTCACGGTCTTAGTCAAATAGATTTGTGGGGGTGTGGTTACACGAGGCGTTTCAGGCAGGTCTGGGTGAGCATTGGCTTTTAGATAGAATGCATCTTTTGTTCCCACACTTTCATATTTGCAATTTTACGTGTCTAATACATGCATGGGCAACTTATATCACACCAAAGACACAGAAAAACACGTATTCGCGCCATATGACCCCTTTAATACTGTACCTCAGTACCATAGAATGTATTTCTCATAACAGAACTGACAATGTAGTTTATCTGATGTCCTGAATGTTCAACAGGTTATTATTTTGATATGGTAAATCAGAAGATGGAGAAAAATGAGCTAATCTTGAAAGATGAATTGAAACTCCTTTTGCACTTATGCCAGTCTGCAGAAGATGTTATCATAGCAAGAAATGCTATTTATAGGTAATTGTCTGGCCCACCTGCATTATTTTCCATATTTCATCATTATTCATTTTTATAACAAAGATGTTTATTTTTTCCTAAGTAGTAACAATTGAATTCTGCTCAGTGCTAGACCAAATATTATCTTAAAAATATGTGCTTAATGTATTCCTCTTTGTTTGATTTGCTGGGCAGGTACCATGAAGAGAATCGCAATATGGCATTTGGGGATTTCAGGTTTGGTCCTCTTTTTATGAGGTTATGCTATGAACTGGGTTTAGAGGAGCTGGCAGCCACAACTCTGATGGATTCGGTACTTTCACATAACCACACAATGAACAAAAGCACTGCTGTTTTCTAGATGACCACTTGTGGATAGATTGTATTTGAGATTGTGGTAAGAAGATGGAATTAATACTCTTTTTGCTTTTTAATTTTGTCCTTGCATAGACACTGAAAGGGTTTTTTTCAGACTCCACATCCTTCAATATTGCCATTGACATGCTTTTCAATAAAGGATGCTATGAAAGTACGTTTCTTTGGCATGTATCTCTGTTACAAAGTCTTTTGTCAGCATAGTTTCAGTCTTAACAGTCTCTTTTCTTCTTTTTCCCCAGGTGGCCTAGATGTGGTAGGAAAAATGAAAAGCCATGGAGTGCCATTTAATAAAGACACCTTCACATTAGCTATTGCTACTTGCTATAAACTGGTAAGGGCTTGCTATATAAAAGCATGTCAGAGTTGAAGGCTTGTATTGAAAGAAATAATCTTGAAAAGTTGAAAAGTAATGTGTGTTTGTGTACATTTTGCAAATATTGTGTCTATCTGCCATTTATTAGTTACTTTAAACCAATGAAACAACCTGTTGGTTTAGAATTGACATGCAGTAGCATCTTATGTAATCTTGTCATGTTTTTCCAGAACATTCTGTTTACTCAACATTCTGTCATTCCAAATTCCAAAAATGTTGTCTTTAGTTACATATGTTATGTATTGTTTGTAACTTCACATATCTAATCTTGTGTCATGTGATTGACAGAACACCTCAAAGTCATATCATGTCTGTTTGGCCGTGTTGGAAGAAGGTCAAACAAAAGGCAGTCTCATCCCACGACATGCCTATTGCTTTGCCACGGCCCTTGCTCTCAAACAGGTACGCTCAAATAAATCTTCATATTAAATTTCAAAGTATAGTATGAAGTTGTTATTCAATTTCCATTCTTGCAGATGAGTATAATTTAGTTAAGTGTAGTGAAATTAAGCATAGTTTTGAATACTTTATTTCTTGTTTATTTTAGAATGACGCGGAGAGAGCTCAGACAATCTTCTCTCAGATCATGTGCATAGACAGCCGACTATGCCAGAACCTAAAGGCAAGTTTATTTGTGTGTTTATGTCTAAATTAATGCTTAAAAATGTGCTTGTTAATGTGTAACCGCTTTGTTTTAGGTTCTTTTACTGGCTGTGTCAGGGTCCATGAAAGATGCAATCTATGTCCTTACAACAGCCCTAGTGTCAAAGACTCCAGTGTTTGTGAAGAAACCAGAATTCTCCCAGGAAGTGGTAAGATATTAACTATGCCATTAGAACTACAGTACATTACCAATTAAAAGTATGAATGAGACCTAAATGATTCTTTATTAGGGTTAGGGTTACTATTTACAAAAAAATATAAGATTAATCAAAACTGGGATGTAATTATAGGTGCCTTTCCCCGTGATGCCAATTTTTAAAACTTTAGTTAGTTTGTAATGTTGCTGTTAGAGCATAAATTATGTCTGCAAAATGATAAAGCTCAAAGTTCAATGCCAAGCGAGATATTGTCTTTAACAGAATTCGCTTTTCAAGGACTACAGAGAACAGCTGGAATCGGACTACAGCCCTTTACTTCCCGACTAAATGATGTCACTATTCCAAGTTTTTGAATAACCTCTGCCCAAAGGAATACGCCAAAAAAGGGGCGAGGCCTTCCTTAGAGAAGAGGAAGAGCCGCTGGATTAGTGTTTGGTTTTCAGAGATTGTAAACATTTGACTGAGCTGCGCAATTAATTACTTTCACCTTCATCACAGTCCTACAGCTGGTAATAAGAATTCCACTACACACATTCTAAGATAACCAACTGTCAAATAACAGCTTCCATGACTTTAACATCAGCTGTGAAAGCTGTTCTGTGTAATACACTGATATTGTCTGTGTATACCTCTAAAACACTTCTATGAAACGTCCTTTGAAGTCCTGCTTGCAAAGGTCTCCTGGTCAATCTGCTTGTTTTATTATCCAACTTATGTCCAATATAAAAAGGCAAAACTAATGCTTCTGTTATTAGTGTTAATTAATATAACTGGTCTGACCCAATCGGTCTGGTGTAATTTCCCTCGCCATAGTAGAAAAAAAATAGCGATCTCTTAACAAAGATTGACGTTTGCACATGCACTAGCAGACCTCCGTTACACTTCGATCGATCCACATGTTTTTAACTGATGAAGTTGACGCCATTGTTACTGTTTATTGCTAAAAGCCAAAGCTTATGAATACAGGTGCACTGAGAGGGGGACCGACCAATCACAACAGCCTGAGAAGCGTAAGCTCGCTTATATGGTATGGGTGGGACATCTTCAGACACACGCTCTAAGCGGTCAACTTTACCAATCAGAGCGTTTCGGAAGGAGGGACTTTATAGAAACCAGAAAAATCCAATCGGTTTGTGAGAAGAGGGACAGGTGAACAATAGACTTGAAATATGTGAAATATAAAGCGTTTTTTGAAACTAGAAACATGAACATCCATTGTTAAACACCCAAAAAACATAATCAAAGCTTCGAAAACAGCCAAAGAATGGCACCTTTAAAAAAAATGTAAGTAATAAATATTGCATTTTAACTCCTTCGCATTCCTAAGGTCTAATTTTGAATGGTATGGGAGGGATGCAGTGGAACGCTAACACCGTGTCTACACCGCGCTGTGACAAAATACAATAGAACCATTAAAACCCATTATAATTTTAAATTTTTTCCACATTGGATGTGGTGCTACGCGACAAACCCATTAGAACAAGCCGTGTTTCGCATCACGCCGTGTCCGGTGTAGACACGTGTAAGGGTTTAACTACTCATTGCACAGTGTGGATATTCAACCATCCTCATGAGCTATCCCCTGGGATGCTTTCTAAAAGGCGTTCCCGTGAATGCTGGGCACTTGTTGGCTGTTTTTCTTTACTGTTTGGTCCAACTTATCCCTAAAATACATTAATAATTTAAAAAGAAAAGAAAGGATCATTTATGTTTGTCAGTAAAACAAATTATGCATAGAGCATGGGTTATGTAATAAGTTTTCCAGATCTTGAGAAACATTTCAGTCAAGTCCCAAGTGTCCTAAATTCTGACAGGTAGTGTACTGTATATAAAAATGTATTTTGGAAATATGAATTGCACTTAATTCAAAATGTATTTTGGAAATATGAATTGCACTTAATTATGCCTCAATATGCCTATTGTATGAAGATCGCTAATAAGAATTAAGCAAAAGCAGATTGCGCAGCATGGTTTTGTGGGTTTTTTTGCTGTCTCTCTCTCTCTGTCTCATTCTCTTTTCGTGTTATCTTCTGCCCCTCTCTGTTTGTCTAAGGTTAATGTGTTGAGGAAGAAGAGTGCTAATGGGCTATGGGAGGGGAGTGTGGAGCAGGTGGTTAGACGGTTGGATGACGCTGGCCAGATCACTGAGCAGACCCTGGATGATTTCCTGTGTCACACTCCCTTAGGAAAGAAGAGGCCTCTGGGAATAATGGAGCAAGAGAGAAAAACCAGCCGAAGGACTTTTAGACCTCTGCAGTCCACCCTACTGTCAGAGTGAGCACGTAGCAGAAGAGTCTCAGTAAATATACTCTTCGTCTGCACCGTCTGAAGCCCCCTTTCAAGTCAAATCCAAGCTCATGCTTTGGCATCAACTACCTCCTTTCTTATTAATACAACCGCTGATATCTTCGGCTAGAGAACTGGACTTGAAAAACACTTTAAAATGTTACGTTCCTATAATAGAATGGTTGATTATGTTCTTGAAGAGGTTTTGCTGAATAGATCAGTAAAAACAGTCACATAATAGCTGTCATTTACTCACATTTTTGTTGCTGTATCCATGTTTAGCAGCAATAAAAAGCATTTGGTTAATACACTGATAATCAGTGTCACTCTAAAAATGCTGTAAGTCATTAAAGAAAATCAAAAGATCAGTGGTTGAAGTGTTTTTATACAATACCAGGGTGTTTCACATGCATAAAAGTGAAAACGTGATGGTACTGAATCAGTATTTAAACATTTCTACTATTTAGAACATGAAGTATAACATCAATTTGCTCATATGATGTAACTTGTGTATGTGTTTTCCCAGTTCCCATTTGAATAATATCTAAAAAGCTGTACAATAATAAATCTACACACACAATAATCCTAATAAGTTAGATTTAAATATTAACAAATAACTAAATGTACCTAAATCTGTATAATAAAGGGGTTCTTAAGCTTAACCAGGCTCATTTGGTGGCTAAACAAATGGTTAGTGTTTAGCCAAGAATGCCTAAAGTCGAGCACAGCCATAAGGCATTCACTTCTTTTTACTATGTAAAAAAACCACCCTGTTGTTTTACTTATACTTTTCTAAACAAGCCTTTTGAATTTCTGAATAATTTATGTTTGAATCATTACAGAAAAATTTAATCTTTAGTGTTTAATTCAAAATTCTGTCATCATTTACTCACCTTCGAGTTGTTCCAAATCTATATATATTTCTTAGTTCTGATGAACACATAGAAAGATAATTGGAAGAATGCTTATAACCAAATAGTTATTTGACTCCATTGACTACCATAGTAGGAAAAAAATACAAAAAATATATTTTGAAGAATGTAGGACAGTTTTGGGGCACTTTTGGCTACCATTGTAATTTTTCCCTACTATGGTAGTCAATGGGGTCAAAGAACTGTACCGAACAGTTCTTTGACAAGCATTCATTCAAATATATTTCTCGGTGTTCAACCAAGCAAAGAACTGTATGCAGATTTGGAAAAACTAGAGAATGAGTAATTCATGACAGAATTTATATTTTTGAGTGAACTATCCCTTTAAAGGGGTCATTTTTACACAGTACACTGTTGAGGAAAACCCATTCAAGAATAGTAACTGTTGGTAAAACACAGACAAACATGGGGCCGGTTGCACCAGCTGGACGTACAGTACACCCGGTCGTAAGACAAGTCGTAAATTATGCTCCTTAAATCCTGCGTAGAAATTATACCTGTTGCACCACCAAGGCGTACGTCTAAATCTTACGTCTAGTC
This sequence comes from Triplophysa rosa, assembly GCF_024868665.1. Taxonomy (NCBI): domain Eukaryota; kingdom Metazoa; phylum Chordata; class Actinopteri; order Cypriniformes; family Nemacheilidae; genus Triplophysa; species Triplophysa rosa. The sequence continues at coordinate 20,603,529 of NC_079891.1, forward strand.
AGAGGTAGGCATAAGTGAAAATTCTTGACGTTTTTCCGTGGAGAAAAAAATAATACAGTAGTTGCAACACAGTCTCACTGGAATTCGTGACATTGTCACGAGCTGTAATCTATTAATTCGTGTTTACTGACACGAATTTCCCATTTTTTTCGTGTCAGTGAGCACGACTTTTTTCGTGTCAAAACCCAGCACGACTTTCAATCTAATGTATTTTATAACGCGGTATCTTTTTATATGTATAAATATATCAACGCAATCTGAAGTGAATTCATACCTATTTTACTAGGTGGTTCATTCGTGTGAATTCCTCTTTCCTACGATCTCATTGGTATGTTTTGACTTTTCCCCACTGACGTTACGTTTAGGGGCGGGGTTAGGGGAGCCATTTATCCTTGTTTTGCCACCTCTAGAAACTCGAGTTTTTAGCAGAATTAGCCTTTTGGCGCAGTGATTTTAGGGTTTGGGGTGAAGTAAGGTGTTAGTTAGCCACATCCTAAAATATGTACGACTTCTTTTGATATCAGGTTATAAATATATAAATGTAAATACACACGCAGTCTGTGTATTGAAAGTCGTGCTGAGTGACACGAAAAGAAAGTCGTGCTGAGTGACATTAAAAAAACGTCGTGCACTGACACGGAAAATGGGGATATTCGTGTACATGAACACTCATTAATAGATTCCAAATTTCGTGTCATTGCCACGAACTGCCGTGAGACTGGGCGGGTATTTTCTCAATAATACAATTGAGATAATAGGCTTGTTCGACTTGATGCGGCGCCGCAATTTCCTACAGGCAAATGCCATCAAAGTACCGCGAGAGCCATTCGAAAAACCATAAAATGTTTGGTTTCGAATCGCTCTCGCGGTACTTTGATGTCATCCGCCTGTCGGATCTTGCGGCGCTGCATCAAGTCGAACAAGCCTAATGTCGGGTCTATATAGACTACATAGCGCGGAAACCGCGCCTGCGTCATATACAGGAAAAAAATATTTTAAAGTGTATTTTAGCACTCTTCATTGACAAGTGAACATACACAGCATGAGAGAGATTTTTGAGCAGTAGTATGATGGAATGGAAGAAATGACGAACTATCAGATATTTTAGATGTCTACAAAATTGGAGGAGAAGGAAACTTAATTTATCCATCGATACCTGAGACAGCGCTGGATTATTTCAAATTAATTCACGAGAACGAATGCTCTTGTTAAATTTTATTTTAATTTATATTTACATTACATTACATGAACAGAACCAAATCTGCTGCCATTTTATCTTCATTTTACGAAGATATATATAATTTTAAGGGACGTTATTTAGGGTAAAATATAATAGAATGGGATGAAATAATGGAGATAAGTAATGGAGTAAATAATGGAGAATAAGATGCAGTTAAAGTTTTTTTTCTACTGGACGAGTTAAAACTCTATATTGTAATTATAAGAAATTTACTAAAATATCTCTTTACAGAAAATATCTCATACACTCTATAGAAAAGTTTGGAAGTGATGTTTAGAATTTATTTGTAATGGCTGGAATGATTTCCAGCCTACTCTTAGTCCTATTTAACACCATTTAAAACCATTCCGCCCTGCCGATAACTTACAGGAAGGTTTCGTTTTAGCAGCACTGATTATTTAGAATTAATCATTGAATTATCACTGTAGTTATACACGAAACAGATGGGAATGGAGAGCTGCTTCATTGACAGAATATCCTCTGACAGACGTCTTGTTTTTTCCTTATTTCGTTATGGCATTTGCACGTTCTTAAATTTTTTTTTCTAGTTTTGACTCTAATGTTTCTTTCATCTTTTAATTATTGTTCCTCTTTAACATTTTTAATCATTGGTGGCAGTGAGAATGTCACTCAATGCGATAGAATGTGGCCGCGCATCGTCTAAACTGAGCATAGCTGCGCCTGATTGTAGTTTTAGATGGTGCAACAGGTGTGAATATTTTTTCCCAAGTCTGGGACGACCTAACTCGACGTTGGGTTTACACCCAACTTTTATACGCTCCAGCTGGTGCAACCGGCCCCAGGTCTTCTACATTTAAAACAATATTCGCCCAACGTGGGGCTCGAACCCACGACCCTGAGATTAAGAGTCTCATGCTCTACCGACTGAGCTAGCCGGGCTTACGCACCATCTAAAAAGGGATCTTCTTGCTCTCGAACCAATGCGTGCTCTGCCTGGTACTTCGACTGGCGCTAGGACCGGCCAACGCTACCCAGAGGCTTCTGGCTTATCGCTGTAGATGTGCGGTGATCCAGAGTTCCAGACCAGACCGAGTCCGTGAACGTGTGCGCTAGCTTAGCGTTACCAAGAACCCGACGCCCCGAGAAACGCGCATTTTCGGACGGGTCGATTGATCGTAAACTTTCGCGTAACCCTTATTGTCCTCCTAAACGTAATCGCGTTCGGGTTTAAAACTGAAGGTCAAGGTGGAGGCCGTTATTTGATGTTAAAGGCTGTAGATCTTGTGTCATACAGCGAGAGAGAGAGGCTCCTGCCATACAAGATGGAGTGCCAGTGGAAACCCGACGAACAGGGACTACAGCAGATCTTACAACTACTCAAGGAATCACAGTCCCCCGACACATCCACACAACGTTCCGTCCAACAAGTATCCTTTACTACGTAAAAAAACGGAGTATTGAAAGACCGTGGAGGAGGGATGGTGGAGTTGGCCTGTGATTTAGCGTATACGCTGCTTGTACTTAATATTTGTAACGAGCACGCGGTGACCAGAGACCGTGTTTATGTTTTATTTGTTGTAGATTATTGTGTTACCTATATGGTGTCAGTATTTGTATCGCTGTTTGCGATTTGGTATGTGATTAACCTGAGTTTAGATGAGATAGCGGGTCCATCTGCTGTCAATTCCCCTACACCACACACGAGAAACTGTAACATCGCCTCTGCGATTATTTATAAACAATCTTCTGATCTAATGAAACACTGGGCGGGTCTCAAAACCTACATTGATGGCGTTTTGGACACAATAGGCGCTTTTGGAACGCTAAGTGCCGTAAATGCTGTCTAGATAGTCCGCTAAATAGTTGTTGATAGACAGACGACTCTCCAGGTGCAGTGGTGCTGTTATCACGATTTTATATAATCGGATGCAGCTCAAACAAAGACATCTGAAATGAACGATGCCAGTATAACACGACCAACGTGTTTTATCTTTTATGCCACATAGTGTGTGGAAATAATCTCTTTGGAGTGTGTTTTGATGTATTCAAATGGAGATGTTTATGTTGTTTTCGCTAAAACAAATGGTATTTGGTCCCTAATGTGATTTGCATTCAGTCTCTTACAAAGAATTCGACGTTCATATTTATCTTACTGGATGCATCATTTTTATTACACATTATTTGCGCGTTATGCTTTGACGAGCCATGTCTGGCTATACATAGATTTATAAAATGTAATGTACAGTATACATATGTTAATAGCATGTAATAATTACGTTTTTAGGTGACAGTTAAAATACGTGCCTTAAAACACGTTAGCCCTGCTGTTTCCATTATTGGCTACTCTGTGGTTTGCATGATGTTCCTTAATGTGCACCACAGAAACTTGAGCAGCTCAATCAATATCCAGACTTCAACAACTACTTGATATTTGTGCTCACAAAACTAAAGACCGAAGGTAAGATGGACCTGCCTTGATACGTCGTGCCTGTAGAGTCCCTGTTTATAACCTCAATGAATATCATTCTATTGTTTGTACGTTGACACATCGTGTATTAGGAGGCAGTGCTACAGTAGCAGATGCAGGAAATTGCCCTCTGTTGATCTGCAGTGTGGCTATTTGATGCAATTTATTAGGTCTGCCACGACAGTTCGAGGGAAATGTAATATATTAAGAGGGAATCTTATTGCATCAACTGGAACGGATGGGTCTGATAAAAAAAGAGTTGATGTTGGATCAAGCAACCCATCATATAATGTTTGGTTTCAAATGGTGTTTAGTATTGCTATAGTTCTAATACCAGCACTATTAGTGCTACTGAGACTTTAGGTCAATTGTAATCTGTCAAGTACTCTGCCAGAACCTGCGTCCATGGTGGGGTTTTACATCATACAATGTGTGTAGAAATGACCCTTGTTTGGTCATAAACTGTACCCTGTTTTCCCTCACAAAGATGAGCCCACTCGCTCTCTCAGCGGTCTCATTCTGAAGAACAACGTTAGAGCCCATTACCAGAACTTCCCGAACGGCGTCTCTGACTTCATCAAAAATGAGTGCCTGCAGAACATTGGAGACTCCTCACCGCTCATTAGAGCCACAGTGGGTGAGTATGGACTGGCAGTGCGTTTAGAGTCTGGCTCTGAGCCATGACATCGACTTTATTGTGCCTCTGGGTCTGTGTATGGCTTTTGTGTTGTTGTTTTTTGGTGTAAGATGATGTATTGATTTTTGTGGTGCACCAGGACAGTCTAGATTAGTTGTGTTTTCTCATTGTGATTAGACTGTGTAAAAGAGGTGCTATGTTTCTATGGTTATCCAGCATCTACCAAAGCACAAGTCTGCATAATTATTTAATTTTTTAATCATTCTGTTTGGGAAAAAATTACATTGGGTCAATAAAAATGTTTTCCACACAGTGATGATTTGGGGGTGTTTTAACGATTAATCACAGATTTTGTGGCATTTTACAAAATCTCGAAACCTATCATAAATTTAAGCAATCAAACATCAGAAAAATAAGACCACCAACCAAAAGAATTGATGTTCTATCATTGTATAACTGAATATGTTTTTGGTTTACTTAGAATTTTAAACTTAGAATTTTAAGTACTTATTTGGGGTGTGGGGCAAAGCGATGCACCCTATACAAAGGGGGCCTTACAACTAAAACGTTTGAGAGCCACTGATCAAAATGGTAATTGTCATAATAAAGGTTCTATATTTACTCTTTCTGTTCCTCAGGCATTTTGATCACAACTATAGCCTCTAAAGGAGAGTTACAGAACTGGCCAGAACTTCTACCCAAACTCTGTTTACTGCTGGACTCGGAGGACTATAACACTTGTGAAGTTAGACATATACACTCATTGTGACTCATTTGGTATTGCAATATGTATTGAGTGATCAATCACAAGTGTTCAGTGCTGATTATGTGTGTAGGGTTCAAAACATCTTGTGATCGGGTCCTAAAAGACAAATGTGGGGGAAGTGGAAAGTGGATGTGACCATTTCACATTTGTAGTGTAAATGCTAACGTGCCTTGATTTGTCCTTGAACAGCAGCTTCTAATGTACATTAGGCTTTTTACAATAAACTCAGTTTATCAATTTATTGTATAAACAAAATTTTCTTTAATTAACATTAACATTCATCACTATGCGTTTTGGAAAAGTATGGAAAAGCATGGATTTTTATTTGATTTTTTTTCCAGGTCTGGATTAGTATGGAAAAAAGAAAATTGAGTATGGAGAAAATTATGAGTTTCTAGACTATTGCCCTATCTGTTTTTCTTAAATATAAAATTAACAATTTATGATAATAAATGTATTTTTATGAAGTTAGGAGCATGTTTCGAGCACTGCAAAAAGATCGGTGCTAGACCAAATCTGCTGGAGGATTGTTTGCTGTGATTGGATGTTACGCAGTAGGCAGCCGCAGAGCCATTGAGAGAGAGAGAGTTGCGTCAACTCCGCTGACTCCAATGGAACAGTTTTTTTACAGCAATGGCGGTTCATTGAGCCTCTCAATAGTTCCTGGAAGTTACTAGTAACGCATGGAGCTGCAGCAAAATAGACCGATTGCTTTCTCCGTCTTTCCCGAGCGTTTTTTGTTTGCACTCCCATTTTGAACGTGCTTGACACGCGTCAACTTTTAAATAACGAATCTGACTAAACGGCCGATTGTAATATCCAATAATGCAAACTACAAAATGTTGAAACGAGACAAAAACATGACCGTGCCTTCACCAGTTCATCCTAAACTGCATGGCTTTGACTCAGGTGCGTTTATAGGTTGGGGTTAGCCTATTAAAACACCAATATTATTTACAAATGTTTCAAACGCATCAATGAATTCTTGTTCTTTAATTCTCTTTCGATATTATTATAACAATTTTTTTTATAAAAAAACAAGTGTCTGCAACTTTTGTAATTTGATGTTTTTGTATGTAGCTGCACAAAAAGTTACGCTTACATTTGTCATTCCAAACCCAAATACTTTTGAAAGATTGATTGTATTTCAATCTGGTAATATTTGTATAAAAATATCAATTGGCCATGCGTTTACTCATCACTGATAAACATAAAAAGACAGACATGGCTTTAGCTATTGTTATCTAATTTGCACTCAATTGTTCTAAAATGCACATATGTAGCTCAAGAAAATCTTTTTTTTGTTTGAGACAAACTCAGTTTTTGGACCTCTGTATTTCTAAAATTCTGCATATGGCTCGGATTGAACATTGTCAAATTTTGAAAGAAGCCAAGTTAATGGATTTTAGTTTTCTTTTCATGTTCATCAATGCATTATATTTCACCCTTCTGTTGCTTTGGGTTGAAGGTTTACAGTTATTTAATTTGACAAATTATTAACATTGCACTAAATTCCAATTATAAAATGTTGTGCATTGAACATGTCATGGTTTGGTGTTAATTCATTTGTATGAGGTATAGCTATAACAACTGATTATTTGGCAAAATATTATGATAATATACATGTGAACAGTTAGATTTTTAAAACCATCTTTTTTATATGTTAAATATGGTCTGAAAAATCTTCAGGGAAGTCTGTATGTTTGAGTCTGGAAAAGTATGGAATTTTGAAATGGAAAATGTGTAGATAAATAATGAGGTGTCTTGCAACTTGTGATCAGATCGCCGGGACAGATCTTAATACCAGGTGTAAACAGTTCTTCAGTCACATATCTCATTATCTCATGTTTGTTTCCCCTTTAAGTGTGCTCAACTGAAGCTATGAGATGATGGATAGATGGGGACTCATTGTCTTATGTCTGCATGATCTAAGCTCTCAGCTGTTGCTGTTACACATGTTAGCGCTGCATACCTCTTAAGGGCGTTTTCTCTTCTGACTTCCACATGAGCGGAATATACATCATCATTTTGTTGTCTGTTCATAATAGATTTTGTGCTCATCATGTTGTTCTATGGCATCTTTTTACATCTGTCGTTGATTTAGTTGGCTTGTTATTGTTCTGGCAATTTAGTCGTAATGTTTTGTTCAAAATCATAATTGTGATATCCTGATTTAAGGTATGATTGAATCATAATACCAACATTCACAAATGCAAAACTTGAGGTTTTCTTTACTATTTAGTGATCGGTTATGTTTGTCAAAAACCGAGAATCAAGTTTGGACTATTCTTTATTATAAAGCATTGGGGTATTTTTGACAATAGAAGCAGATAGAAATGTAGTAGAAAAAAAAACGGAAAAATAACTAAGAAATAAACAAATAACACTTTTTTTTAATGTTGTAATCTGGGTACGGGCAATTTGACAATTAAAAACAACTTTTCTGCCCAGTTGTGCTTGCAGTCCCTTGATGTTTTCCTTTACTAGTAAAATAAATGTGTGTATACCTTTGTGTGACTGTGTCCGAGTTAAACATAAAACTAAAACATATTGGACACTATGCAAATTATTTTTTCATACATGCATTTGAAATCCCTAGAGTTTTAGGCATCTGGGCTCAAGAAGGAAATAGCTTGAATGAGATCAGTACAATCAATGTACATGCACTTGTGTCATACAGACACCCAAAGCGATCTCTGCTTTGATGACGCATGTTGACTGTAGTGTTGAAAGTTTGCATATTTGAGGTTTGGTCTGTAATTAGGATGGTGCTTTGTAAGCTCAAGTGCTGCCGGGTTTATGTGCGAGTAGCTTTTATGTTTTGCAACTTATTAGTGTTTGTGACGGGGTTGAGAAAACATGCAAGGTCATAACCTTGGTGAGCACGCACCTGAAATGCTACTTTTACGTACTACTGGAATAAATTCAGTTTTCCACACCCAAACATGAACAAAGGGATTCTCGGCGTACACGGTACAATGAGCTGCGCTGTGTGACTATGAGACTCTTGCTGAGCAGGGTTGTTAGCACAGATTGAGGTCAGTTATTTTCTGCTGTGGAGATCAGATGTGATCACAACTAATCACAGACTCGGTTGGAGACGGTGTTTATACTATTACTGCATGTTACGTTTTAAACAGGGCTGTGTGTCAGGGAATTAACAATTGCTGTTGAATTCATTAATATAAGTTAGAACCCTAAAAGGGTGTTTTATATTAGACTAACTTACACAGACTCATTGCGGTATTGCGCGTGTCAGATTGCATCCTCTGCCTTTCCGTGGTGCTTGGTGGGTGTGTTATAGGAATGTCATACTGCCTGTCTGTAATGATTGGCAAATCCTGATGCAGCATGCTGTCTAAGTATTTAGAATATGCAACTATATATAGTAGTGTCTGAGGATTTGAAAAAAAAATCATAGCTTACACACCAGCTTACACTGGCATGCTGAGTGGGAGGTGGGAGATTCACTAGCTATTCATTTCCGTGTGCCCAGAATGTGTTCCTGTAGTTTAACTGGTGGACCATGCTACTGGCAAAGCCAAGGTCACAAGTTCAGTTCCCAGGAAACACACTGTCTGATTTGTATACCTTGAAGTCACTTGGATCAGAAATCTGTTAAAGGAGTCATATGACACGGCTAAAACGAATATTATCGTTTGTTTTAGATGTAATGCAATGTGTGTACACGGTTTAAGGTTCAAAAACGCTGTATTTTCCTCATACCGTGCATGTTTGTATCTCCTCTTTGCCCCGCCTCTCTGAAACGCGCAGATTTTTAACAAAGCTCAACGCTCTGAAAAGTGATGTGTGCTATGATTGGCCAGTTAACCAGTGCGTAGTGATTGGTCGAATACTGCAAGCGTGTGACGGAAATGTAACGCCTCTTACCATATTTGGAACATCAGGTTCCAAACCAATTGTACTGACAGGTACGCCCACCTTACTTGCGTATACATTTGGGCGGTCTTAGTCAAATCATACCACGAACTGACGTAGATTTGTGGGGGTGTGGCAGTTTCAGGCAGGTCTGGGTGAGCATTCACTTTTAGATAGTATGCATCTTTTGTTCCGACACTTTCATTTTTGCAATTTTACGTGTCTAATACATGCATGGGCAACTTATAACACACCAAAGACACAGAAAAACACGTATTCGCGCCATATGACCCCTTTAAAAGCCTAAATATAAATGAATACATTCATAGTAGGTATGTGTATCTGTGTGTGTTGGGGGGTAAAAGAATGCATGCATTTACTCTTATGGTCCTCTGGTTTGTTGTGTAATATGACTCCTCTGGCCTATACATGCATTCTGAGCGGTCGCGAGACGCAAATCATTTTCAGAATGTCGGAGACTTTATTTAGATTAAGTGTAGAGTAGGTTTAGGCTTTATAATTGGTTTAACGTGCAGAAATGTCATATGTTATCTAGCCAGCATGGTTAGGATATTCCTGGCCTTTAATGAGTCATTGTTGGCTGAAAGAGGCCATGCACCCTATTGGTCGATGAAGAAATGATCTTAATTATTATATAATATAATTATATTATATTTGTAATTATAATTTGTTAATTTTACTGTCATTGCAAGTTTAACCAAAGGCCATTGTTTTTTTTTGTTTTTTTTTCTCTCTGAGTGGTTGCTAATAAACAAAACTTAATTATTGTCTATAGTTAATGATACTGATGTCATGCATTGATATAATTGTATACAGTAGATAGATTATCTGATCATCGTCATCAACATTGTAGACGTACATGAAAACTGTATTCATTAAATATTGTAATAAACTTTGTATGTTTGTTTTGACCTCGGAAGGAGCTGTCCTCTCTGTTCCTTTCTCTCTGCGTTCCAGCTCAAAATACGTTGCCTCCAACCAATTGCAAGCTGACAGTGGAGACGGTTGCCATGGCGACAGTCAGGCCAGACAGCTCGTTGCCATGGTTCTGTTTGTGCTCGTGACCTGATTAGATTCCTTACAGGTGGAATGTCTGTGAGGGAGCTTGATGTGTTAGGCAGGTGCCTTTGCTTCGGGGTTTGGTTTTGGATTATTTTGAATCGTTTTGGATGGTCAGGAGTACCTCTTGTCCTGGCTACTGTCACAAACACATTCAGAATAGAAAGGCCATTTATCTTGTTTTAAGCCTGTAACCTTGGTATCTGCACAATCCTTGAACCAGTCAGATGTTAGCCTAAGACAACAGCAAATAAATTATTTTTAATCAGGAGTACCTGCATCTCATGCCAAAAAATATGATCTGGGCATCTGTCTACTGAAAGCATTGGCTTTCTCTCCGAGAGAAAGCACTGATCTCTCTCCGACACTCCAGGGTTGTTACGACAGCTTTGTTGATTAAATTGGAAGCGCTCTAGGTTGAAATGTAAGGTTCTTTTTTTTGTTCCTGGTGTGTTCTTTCAGGGTGCTTTCGGAGCTCTGCAAAAGATCTGCGAGGACTCTGCTGAGATCCTAGACAGTGACATGTTGGACCGCCCACTCAATGTGATGATCCCAAAATTCTTGCAGTTCTTTAAGCACAGTAGCCCCAAGATCAGGTGGGACAAATCAAACTGCATACACCAAAAAAGCATTGCCATCTCGATAGCAGTCAATCAAGATTTTTTTCTGACCGTTAGTTAGCATGTTGTTGGCCCTTTTTTGACTGTTTAGACAACTACAGTTGCTGAAAAATTGTCAACAAATTTTGAAGAATTTGATTTATTTTTATATGTTTTATATGCTTGTGTTCTGTCGTAGGTCACATGCAATTGCCTGTGTGAACCAGTTCATCATCAGCAGAACACAGGCCTTAATGCTGCACATAGATCCTTTTATTGAGGTATGCAGACCATCTCCAGAATTTATTTTGGGTCACATAATGAAAACATGTTGTCAGTTTTGTAGTTTTTAGGAAATGATGGTCATGTTATTTCTTTGTGTATCTGTGTGTACCATAGAACCTGTTTGCATTGGCAGGCGATGAGGAGCCTGAAGTGAGGAAGAACGTGTGCAGAGCTTTAGTCATGCTTTTAGAAGTTCGACTTGACCGTCTGCTTCCTCACATGCACAACATAATTGAGGTTAGACCACCCCCCTTCAACCACTCAAAAACATGTAAAAATCAATATCTGTAAAACAGTATTACACAAAAAAGTGTGTACGCGGACCTTCTCAGGAATTAGCTGCCATCAGAATGTCATGATCATGTTTAACAGTTGTACATTTTTTCAGAATATAAATATTGTCATAACCAAACAGGCAAAATGATGCAATGGCAGTCTCTTGTAGAATTATAGTGTGGCAGCAATGTCTTCAAGATTGACCCACCTACATTTCCCACAATCCCCCTCTTCCTTTGTGTTTCTCAGTACATGTTACAAAGGACGCAGGACCAGGATGAAAATGTCGCTCTGGAGGCTTGTGAGTTCTGGCTCACACTTGCTGAGCAACCGGTGTGTAAAGAGGTTCTGTGTGGACACCTGCCTAAGTGAGTAAAACCATAGCAATTTCTATTACATAGAAACATTTAAAGTCAAGAAAAGATTGTTTATTTAGTCCATGAAAAATTAAAAATACATATACATTGTGAATGCAAACTTTGGGCTTGGTGTTTAAAGGAATAGTTCACCTAAAAATGAAAACTCTGTTTTGAATTCAAGGTTGTACAAAATTCAGAATTGAATTGAGAATGACCCCTAAATTCCAATTCAATTCTTGAATTAGAATTTGAATTGAGATTGCAAACAGGAAGCTGAATTGCAATTCAAATTCAAATAGCAGGAAGTAGAATTGGAATTCCGTAAAATTCAAAGAAATTCATGATACATAATTAAGGTGTATTTAACAATGAAGCTTTACAGTATATATTACATATGATTACAACATGAATTTCATACAGATATTATTGTATGGACTTTATGTAAACTATACTTTATTATAGTAAAACATTTGTTTTCATTTGATTACTTTGAAATGAAGATATTGCTAATTATTCAACATTAAGGGAATGTATGCTTAATGTTAGTTTCTGTACTTCCATTAGGAAGAAAAATGTTATAAGTATCACATTCTCACTGATATGTGATAAGAATTAATTTTTCTTAATTGCAATTAATTCATTTCCACTTCCTGTAATTCCTATTCAAATTCAATTCAACATCCTGTAGGGTGGAGTCAATTCAAATTCATTCAGCCCTGCTTGAATTACTCACAATTTAGTTGTTCCTGTATACATTTCTTTGTGATATTTGGAAGAATGTTAGCAACGGATAGTTCTGGGGCATAATAAGGTTTACTAAATTCCTCAAAATATCTTCTTTTGTGTTCAACAGAACAAAAAAAATCCTACTATGGTAGTCCCCAGAACTGTCAGTTGCTAACATTCTTCCAAATCTCTTTCTTTGTCTTCAACCAAACGAACTAAATGTATATTGGTTTGGAACAACTTATGAGTTACACATGACAGAATTTTCATTTTTTGGGTGGAGTATGCTTTAAAAGGGGTTTTTTATAGGTTATAGCTACAACTTTGCAATGCACAGCCCCTCAGATTGTACAAACATCTGTTCATGTGTGTTTTTGTTGCAGGTTGATACCAGTGCTTGTCAATGGAATGAAATACTCTGAGATTGACATAATCCTTCTAAAGGTCTGTTTATTTTTATCATTCTACTTTGTTCATATTTTATCACGTGAACACACCATCATGAAAAGTTTTGAAAATAGTTTTTGGTATAAAATGTCCAAATTCATATATGATTGTCAGGGTGATGTTGAAGAAGATGAAGCAATCCCAGACAATGAGCAGGACATTCGCCCGAGGTTCCATCGCTCGCGCACTGTTGCCCAGCAACATGAGGGTGGAGACTCCATTGAAGAAGAGGAGGAGGATGACGATGATTTAGATGATGATGAAACCATCTCTGACTGGAATCTAAGTAAGAGAGGGCTGAAGTCAAATCCTTCCTTCTTGGTTTCAGAAGCAATTAAAAAAATTACTTTAAGTGTAGGTACTTGTAGTCACTGATTTGCATGTGTCGTGTGTTCAGGAAAATGTTCCGCAGCTGCACTGGATGTCCTGGCAAATGTTTTCAGGGATGATTTGTTGTTGCATATTCTTCCTCTGCTGAAAGAACTGTTGTTCCATCCAGAGTGGCTTGTTAAAGAGTCGGGCATACTAGTGCTTGGAGCAGTTGCTGAAGGTATTTGAAAAACAACCACAATTACATGCTATAATTCACATTTAAAAAAAACTAACCAAAATCGTTCTCTCATTCTCTCCCCTTTAGGCTGTATGCAGGGAATGATTCCCTACCTGCCAGAGTTGATTCCTCATTTGGTACTCTGTCTCTCTGATAAGAAGGCTCTGGTTCGATCCATCACCTGCTGGACTCTGAGTCGGTACACGCACTGGGTGGTTAGCCAGCCTCCGGACACCTACCTCAAACCTCTCATGACTGAACTGCTCAAGCGCATTCTGGACAGCAACAAGCGTGTCCAAGAGGCCGCCTGCAGGTGAGCATGATGCATAGAATGGTCTTGAGACCCCATGAAGTTCAACTATTCTCAGTAATTCTCCTTCTGCCTCTCGTAGTGCCTTTGCAACCCTGGAGGAGGAGGCGTGCACTGAGCTGGTGCCGTATCTCGCTTACATTTTGGACACGTTAGTGTTTGCTTTCGGTAAATACCAGCACAAGAACCTGCTCATCCTCTACGATGCCATTGGGACTCTGGCTGACTCTGTGGGCCATCATCTCAATAAACCAGTAATGCACTTTCAAACACAGAAGCAGTTAAAATTATAGACTGTATCTTTCTCTTAGACATAGATATATAGTGTTTTGTGCCGACACAATCTGTCAGTGTATGTCTAATAAATACACATGCACAGCTGCAGGTTGCTGTTTATGTGTTTTTATTTACATTAATGTATTCTGTATGCAGGAATATATTCAGATGCTGATGCCTCCATTGATTCAGAAGTGGAATCAGCTAAAAGACGAAGACAAAGACCTCTTTCCCTTACTAGAGGTAAATAAGTGAAAGTGTATCTTAAAGGGGTTGTATGACACGGCTAAAACGAATATTGTCCTTTGTTTTAGATGTAATGCAATGTGTATACAAGATTTAAGGTTCAAAAACGCTGTATTTTCCACATACCGTGCATGTTTGTATCTCCTCTTTGCCCCGCCTCTCTGAAACGTGCAGATTTTTAACAAAGCTCATGGCTCTGAAAAGCGAGGTGTGCTATGATTGGCCAGTTAACCAGTGCATAGTGATTGGTCGAATACTGCAAGCGTGTGACGGAAGTGTAACGCCTCTTACCATATTTGGAACATCAGGTTCCAAAGCAATTGTACTGACAGGTACGCCCACCTTACTTGCGTATACATTTGGGCGGTCTTAGTCAAATCATACCATGAACTGACGTAGATTTGTGGGGGTGTGGCAGTTTCAGGCAGGTCTGGGTGAGCATTCGCTTTTAGATAGAATGCATCTTTTGTTCCGACACTTTTTAATTTGTGCAATTTTACGTGTCTAATACATGCATGGGCAACTTATAACACACCAAAGACACAGAAAAACACGTATTCGCTCCATATTACCCCTTTAAAGCCCGTTTTTAATGGAGTTTATGGAATGCTCGATTCTGATTGGCCTACTTTAGAAGTCATTTTTTTATCAAAAAGTGACAAATTGGCGAGTCGCCATGTTATAAGCGAAGTAATGTATATTTAGTCAACCTTGTGGCAGAATGAACCTCTGAAGCATAATAAAAGCCCTTCTTTTTTATCCTGGACTACTGTTGGGTTTGTCGACTACACATTCTCTCTTAAATTTACATTTATTCATTTGGCAGACGCTTTTATCCAAAGTGACTTACAAGTAGAAGAGCATATAAACATTTTGTCAACATGCTCAACAGTACCGTTAGTTTACAAGACCATGCTACTAGGAGGATTAAAGGTTTAGTAAGCAAGGGAGAGAATGAACAACTAGATTTCTTTTAGACACAAAACATAGACAGTTATTGGTTAGTCAGATAAATGCGGAGCAGGTGTTTTGAGCTGTTTTTTGAAAGTTGTGAAGGATGCTGCAGTTGGGTGGAGGCTGGCAGTTCATTCCACCACAGGGGAACCGAATGATTAAAGGTTTTTGCAAGCGATTTGGTGCCTCGCTGTGATGGAACAACCAGGCGTCGCTCATATGTGTTTGTACAGATCAAAATTTGGATTTGGAAGAATGACAGTTCTGGAGTCATTGAATACCATAGTAGGAACATTTTTTTGTATTTTTTGGTTCACAAAATAAGTTTTTTTGAGGAATTTAGGAAAGTAAACCGTTCTGGGACACCTTTGAGTACCATTTTAATTCTTTCTAATATGGTAGTCAGTGATGTCCCAGAACTGTCAGTTGCTAACATTCTTCCAAATATCTTTATCTGTGTTCAACAGAACAAAGATAGTTATAGGTTTGGAATAACTAGAATAATTCAGGATAGAATTTTCATTTTTGGGTGAACTATCCCTTTAAGACAAGGCCCATTAATTTAAGACATGGGCATATTTAGCAGGTGTCACAGAACATTTGCATATAGTACCTTGTAGTTGTGATTTTTAGTGAGATCATCATAGGTGGCATGAAGATTATGTCTAATTCTTCATTCATTATACAGTGTCTCTCATCTGTGGCCACTGCTCTTCAAAGCGGCTTTCTGCCATACTGTGAACCTGTCTATCAACGCTGTGTCAACCTGGTCCAGAAAACACTCGCCCAGGCTGTGGTAAGAGTCTTCACAACCACAAAATATGCTGTTAAATGTGTTTTCGGAGGCTCTATTGACGGAAATGCATTATAATATACATAATTATGTCTTCAGAGGTGTATAAAGACTTGCGTTATGTTTTTATTACATTAGAATGAGCTATTTCTATCTGCATAAACCACGGGTCCCCTTGCATTGAATTCACCAAGTTGTTTCTACAGTAGCCCTAAATGGACGAATTGTTCTACAGAGCACGTTTTGTTGCCTTCGGCAAAAAAACAAAAACATGACAACATCTTAGTTTTGTGTCAGCCTCTGTAGTGCTTTGAAAGGGAGTGGTGGAG
This sequence comes from Triplophysa rosa, assembly GCF_024868665.1. Lineage (NCBI taxonomy): Eukaryota > Metazoa > Chordata > Actinopteri > Cypriniformes > Nemacheilidae > Triplophysa > Triplophysa rosa. The sequence continues at coordinate 20,619,709 of NC_079891.1, forward strand.
TGAGCCATTGGCCACTAGATGCCGCTAAATTTCGTACACTAGACCTTTAAAACATTTATCATGCAAACATTTAACAATTATGTACATATTTTTTTATGTGTCTTTGACCACATTCTCTTTCTTTCTGCATCACAGCTTCATCAGAATCAGCCTGAGTTCTGTGAAGCTCCTGATAAAGATTTCATGATCGTGGCTCTGGATCTGCTCAGCGGATTAGCAGAGGGGCTCGGTGAAAACATAGAGCAGCTGGTTGCCCGTAGCAACATTCTCACTCTTATGTACCAGTGCATGCAGGTAACCATAAAAACAGTAAATAATTACAAAACCAAGACTTTGTAGCTTAGAACAAGGGATGCATGATGTGTTCCCAAATCCGCTGCAGCTTTGTAAATAGTTTTTTCCTCAGGATAAAATGCCAGAGGTTCGGCAGAGTTCCTTTGCTCTGTTGGGAGATTTGACCAAAGCCTCTTTCCAGCATGTGAAGCCCTGCATTGGTATGTGGTTACACACATTCACAGACACTTCATCAAATTAAATCTATTTCTGTTAACTGTGATTTCTGATACTGAAACTTGTTGACGTTACTCTTTTCCCAGCTAATTTTATGCCTGTCTTGGGCACCAACCTGAACCCAGAATTGATATCAGTGTGCAACAACGCAACATGGGCCATTGGAGAAATATCTATTCAGATGGGTGAGTATCATCATTTCATTTTTATAAAGGGTATGAAGCCTCATATTTTTCTCTCAAATGTTCACATGCTCTCTGTCTCCACTCAGGTTCTGAGATGCAGCCGTATGTCCCAATGGTTCTTCAACAGCTGGTGGAGATTATTAACAGACCCAACACACCTAAGACTCTGCTGGAAAATACAGGTACCATTTGAGGGGTGCGAGACCAGGCTGACCCCTCACGAGAGGTTTCTGTTCCCCTCCTTTCCCCAAACTCTCCCAGTCCCCATTCTGCAGTGCTTATTAATCTCCATATTAACTCCAGGAGTTGGACCTTACAAGGTTTGATGGTAATAAGGTTACAAATAACAAAAAGAAATGATAGATTAAGATGAATATTGTTTCCGTTGCACAGTATTCAGTTGAGTAATGAATAGTGAAAATTTTGAGAACTGAAATGATTTTGTTTCTTAAATGGAGTTTTATCAGCACGTCTTTATATATGAATATAACAGACCTTGCAACTGTCCAGCTGTGGTATTGACTGAAGTGGTTTAATAACGAAGTCAGTTACTATATCATTGTAATGAAATTGTAAGCATCAATCAGTGAAGTATTGCAAAACGATGATGAATGCATTATAGCTGTAAGCCAGATTTGAGGAGTTCTGCTGTATATTGATTTCAATGTTTTTAGTCAAAGCTTTAAACCTTAAATATTAATTTAGTTTTAGACGGAACTGCTAAACTCTGATCTAAATTTGTGGTGTTTACATGAAAGTTTAGCACCTGAAGCTTTCAAAATGTATCCCAGTTACGCTCCACTCTGATTGGGCAGCTCCAGTTAAAGCTGTAGCCTGAGCCGTAATGGCCGCCCATGCTAGGCTTTTTGAAATCTGAAATGAGGGTGAACGTTGCTAATATACACCCACAGAAACAAGGGTACTTGTAGATGTGTTCCTGTTCGTCGATTTATTTCTGTTGTTTTTAGTTCCTTTTCTTTTTCAATGTGAATGCATATCTGCCAATAGATGTTGAATGTTGTTTAGTTAAGGACGGCTAACGTTTGATGCAGGATCGCTGATAGATGTTCTTTTTTGTATTCCTAAGCACACAAAAAATTCAAAGCGCTTTTAAGAAAACATGTATCATAATAACGTAATTTGTATTTTTTTTTTTTGCGTGTTTTACATCAATAGTACGATGATTTTCATGTTCATTTCTCAACTTTTTCTACTACTTTGTACTATTGGTTCAATATAGTTAATATCTTGGAATCAGCCTATCCTGCACTGAACTGCGTTCTCTAATGAGCCAATCATCTGCTTTTTTGCATGTCTCATTGGACTGTTCATAAATGCCTGTCTTTTAATGAGAATGTTGCATAGTTTTGTGTCTCTTAAACTTAGGTCTCCCTCCTCTGTGCCTCTTAAGATCCTGATGGAATCTTGTCCTCTCCATGTAGTCCGCTTGGCGTAATATGCATTTCTTAAAGAAATAAAAGAGACTGAAAGAAAGAAAAAACATTTCTGTTCTACTGAAAAAATGTGTGAGTTTAAGGGAGAAAATCTTAGGAAACAAGTTTGTTGTTTGTGTATTAAACACGAGTGTGAGTATTTATCATGCAATCGTAACTCTCATGTAACCCAGTCATCTTTTAGAGTTTCACAAATAGATATTTACTTATTCTTCAATTCGACTTTCAATTTCTAACCTGCAAAGAATGTGTGTTTCTTAGGACTCCTCCCTTAAACGAGAGATATATGTTTTTTTTAAGTGTCATATTTTACATTTGACCCTGTAGTCCGGGGCTGTGAAGAGCACTAGTGTTTATTCTCATACACGGATTCTGTTGAGTTCTGTTTCTGAGTTGTCTGTTTGTTTGTTTGTTTGTTTGTTTCTTTTTGTTTTCTCCTCCCCCCTCATTCGCTCATGTCTTGGTTGGCGTTTGGTGCTGTATAACCGTGATTGCGTTACCTTAGCAATAACAATTGGTCGTCTTGGTTACGTTTGTCCTCAAGAGGTGGCACCCATGCTACAGCAGTTTATAAGACCCTGGTGTGTATTATTCAATCTTTTATTTCATTCATTTCTTTCTGTCTATCTTCTATATCTCTTCCCCCTGTGGTTCTCTATCTTTCTCTCATACGCTCTCTCTCTTTCTCTGTCCAGACCTTTTCCTGGTGTTCTTGAAACGGCCCCTGCCTATCTTGTGGTCTTGAGATTTGTGCTAATATGCAAAGGTCCAAAGATTTGTAAACAAAAAATGTTTGTGCTTTTTCCTCAGATCTTCATTTTAAACTAGATAGGGGGCTTTTTCAAGACATTTGAGAGCAGGCACCTCTCTCTTTTTCTCTTTTCCTTCCTTTCGCTCGCTCTCTATGTTCTGTATGATTCAGTCTAAATCATTGCCAGCCATGTGAACTAACCCTGTCCCTAGGTCTTGTCGTTTAATTTGCCTCAGTAGCACCTTCATGTATTCTCAATTGATTTATTTCAGTTTTCACTTCTGTTTTCGTCTTTTATTGTCGCTATCTAACAACTAATCGAGTGCATGGGATAATATAGAATGCTTGCTGGTTTTAGGAAAGGAAATAGTTAAATGAAAAAAAGAGAAAAGCTCCTGCCCATTAGATATAGCTGCATGATTCTATCCCAGAATGCCTACCCTGAAATTTGCATTATAAACCAGAAGCTGACATGGTTCTATATAGATATTTCTTTTGAAGAATCTTTTTATTTAAATGGAGTAATTAATAAAAGTAAATAAGGAAATGCAAGTAATGAGAGTATTTTAGTGAAAGCTAAAGAAACATAAATTAGGTTTGAAGTGCTTGCAATGTACCTGGCAATCACCGATGATAATTCACCCCCCAAAATAAATAATAATGTTTATCAAAAATAGACCTTACATTTCTGTGAAATCAGGGATTGTCAGGAAATCAAACTTGAGCCCTTCCGGTAAGCACAAAATCCCTTGAACTAGATTTCAACAATGAATGTTTACAGTTTAAAGAAGATAAGTTTTGATTTCTCAGTCGACCAATTTCTGTGCTGAAAGGTGCTCTGAGGTGGTAGTTATGATATTTTGTTAACTGTGTTATTCCACTTGCAAAAATAACCGCACAGGCTTGTTATTTGAAAATGGGTTCTTCGCCTCACTAGGTGCACTTCTCTTCGCAATATAAGAGACAATGAAGAAAAAGACTCCGCCTTCCGTGGCATCTGCACCATGATCACGGTCAACCCTGGTGGTGTGGTGCAGGTAAGGCACTCTTTACTCTCACTGATGTCTCTCTGAGTTCTCTGAAATATGAGAAATGATCTTGTTTCCACCCCCTTCAGGACTTTATATTTTTCTGTGATGCTGTGGCATCCTGGGTGAACCCAAAAGACGATCTTCGAGAAATGTTTTATAAGGTAGATCATTACATTTAATTTATGTTCTTTTAATTAAGCTTCAAGGAAAGGCTTTAAAGGGATACTTCACCCAAAAACGAAGATTCTGTCATGAATTACTCCGCCTCATGTGGTTCTAAACCTGTATATATTTTTTTGTTCTGTTGAACGCAAAGAAAGCTATTTAGAAGAAAGTTAGAAACGGAGATTTCTGGTGTAGTCAAAAAATGGTTGTCAAAGGTGCCCCCGAACTGTTGGTTTTTCTAAATTCTTTAAAATATCTTCTTTTGTGTTTAAAAGAAGAAAAAAAATACAATATTTTTTTTCTCCTATGGTAGTCAATGGTTCCTAACTTTTTTCCAAATATGTTTCTTTGTGTACAACCAAACAAAGAAATGTATACAGGTTTGGAACAACTTGAGGATAAGTAATTCATGACAGAATTTTCATTTTTGGGTGAACTATCACTTTAAGGTGATTATGGATTTGGGATCATAGTGAAGTTATGTTTCCTGTTAGATCTTGCATGGGTTTAAGAACCAGGTTGGAGATGAGAATTGGAGACGCTTTTCTGACCAGTTTCCCCTTCCACTCAAAGAGAGACTTGCAGCACTCTACGGGGTGTAGATGTAACCAGGTTAAAGAGGTAAATATCTATTGGCTACAGGACATTTATTACGACAGCTAAAGGAGTGTCAGAGGTTGTTTTGTTTAGCATGTTCTTTACCACAAAGTTGCGCTGAGGATATCCATCTGAATCAAATAACTAGGCCAACAAATAATTAGGCCTACAGATGTGTTTCAAAATATGCAAAATACTGTAATTTTCTGCAATATTCAATTGGCCGATTCTACAAATCATCTAGCCCCCTGTTTTATATTGTAAAAATTTGGGGTTTCATTTTTTTTCAGTATCAAATTCAAGACCTTATTACAGATGAGTATGCAGATTTCAATTTGAACTGTAGTTAGTTTCAGGTTGAACTATAATTTAATGCTTTGAGAACTTATGCATATTTATCTACATTAGTAGTGATATAGGGTATGTTTGCACAATATTGATATAGCAAGAAGGTGGAACATTTTTTCTTTAAGTTTTTAAAAAATTTCACATAACTTTTCACATATACACGACAACATGGTCAAAACAATCCACGTTTACACAGATCCACAAAAAAGACATAAATGGCGATGTCACTTTGTAAAGGAAACCTACATGTCTGCTAACATATGCATATCCAGATTTAATCCAAAATGCTTTTTAAATACCCGTTGTTAACGTATGTGTGGTAATTTATCTCTACTGGTCATTGTTTTGCTTATACTTTTGCATGTCTATAGACTAAACTCATCATACATTTACATTTAGTCATTTAGCAGACACTTTTATCCAATGCGACTTACAGAGAGTTCAGGTAGCAATAAAGCAATATGTCATACAGGCAGGGGCGTAATTTCCACTGGGGACAGGGGGGACATGTCCCCCTCTCTTTTCAAAATCCTGTTCGTGTCCCCCTCACTTTCAAATTTGTTTGTCATGATTTTTCAACCACACGCCGTCATCGCCACAGAGAAGTAGGCTACTAGGACCAAGCAGGACAGAGTCTGCCTGTGTCAATGTGCACGTCGCGTGCACACCCTAAAAATAGATCACCGAAAGATTGTTTTCAATCACGTGGTTTTGATTTGAATTTAATAGAAATTTGTTTTTACGTGGTCGTTGTTTCGGTAGGCTATGTTAAGCTGTTTCCTAATAATGGACTTCTATGGGGAAGAAACGAGTAACGCGTGATTTATTACTTTTTTCGTTTAATAAGGACTCGTTCTTTTAACAGCAGTTGGTGTTTATGACAAGGCATGACAGAAACGTGGGCTTCTCTGGTCGTTATTTAGGTACGTTAAACCTCGTTAAGCATTTTAGAAAGTCATCCGGCTCGTCTCCTTCCGACCGCAGATTCAGGTTTACAAGCCAAGTTTTCCTCCTTTTCTCAGTCAATACTTGCATTCCCCCCCTTCATGAACATCAGCTTTTGCTACACAATAAAAACACCTTTTGGTTTCATGGTTTTATCAATTTAAACAATCAAAAACAACGCAACATAGGTATTTTGAATTTGTGAATGGATTCAAATCAAAAACATTTTCCCCCATTTTGTGTCCACCCACTTCTCAAACCAAAGTTTCACCCTTGCATACAGGGGCAATAATACAGTAAGTGCTAAAACCAAGTTACTAGTTTCCGCAAAAGCCAGAACAATACCTGTTGAGAGAAAGAGAGAGAGGGCTTAGTGTTCTTTTTCATTTGCCTGTCAAGTATTCACAGAAGAGGTTTTAAGTAGTTTTTGGAATGTTGTGAGAGATGTGGTTGACCGGACTGACTGAGTTAGGAAAAATGTTCCACCAGGAAGGAGTTGTGAAGGAGAATGAGCGGGAAAGCGATTTACTGCCCTTTTGAGAAGGCAATACAAGATGCGCTCATTTGCTGAACACATACACGTGTCTGACATCACAGTTTTCATAAATCCTCTTTTTAGGTGTTTACACAGAAACGACAGACAACAGTATCGTTTTCAAAAGTTTTAATTTTCAGACCCCAAAACACTGTTGTTGTGTAAACAAACAGCCAAAAGTTTTCTGTTTTTAGTTGAAAACGTTGTCTTTTGTAAACTTAAACTGTTAGTGGTCTTTCTGATCAATAACTTTATATTAATGATTCTCTTTCTCTCTTGTGTTTCAGCTTATTACAATGGGAGGATGGGAACCTCTAATACCCAGGGCATATGTTGCCCTTTACCTGGGGGGAAGAAGGGTAGTCTAGCAGGGGTGGGAACCAAACAGCCCACTAGACCCCTCTGGACGGGGTGGGAGGGAAGCGTTAGCTGCGGCGCTAGTCGAAGAAACCACGCCAAGCCAAACCAAAACAGGGAAGAAAGCTTTTTCGTCTTGTCATAACAATCAGCCATAAGGGTGAAAACAAAAATGTTGTTAGCATTCATTCACTAGGACGCTCAACGGGACATCCAAGGGTTTAAAAAAACAATGACACGATGATTTGTGTAAACTCTCTAGGTCCTTTGGAGCACACTGGAAGGTGCCTGGAGAAAATGCAGAGTGGTTTTGTTTATTTTCTGGATTGTACTATAAAGAGGGTTTAGATGGGTGGGTGGGGCGTAAATCTAAACTGGATGCTAAGTCCTACGCATGGGGTGACTGCATGAACGTGTGCAGACAGTGTTTTTGTGTGCCAGCTATGCACAGCAGTAGACCGCAAACATTTAAGACACTCTGTCAAACAGGTAACAACTTCATAATGTATCCGTAAAGATTTAAGTCCTCTCATGTCACTGTAAGGGGTTTCATCTGAGTTTTAGACTGGCAGTGCAATGCAAAGATAAAAGAAGAGAAATCCGAACGACTGCAATTTTATTTTATTTTTGACTTGTTATATTAAGTTAGCATGTGTAAAGCGAGAGGGAAGACTACATAGTAGCACAACACAGTGAAGATGTTTAAAGAGTTGTTCTGCTCCATCGCTCTGTACAAGGCTTATGTTTTCCTACAATATCTTTCGTTTAAGTGAATGAGTCTCATTCAATGATTTCCTGTGTGGTTTGACATAAACTGTCAGTGAATGCTGAACACACATTTTGTTCATTTTTGGACATCATTGTCTTTTCTTTCTTAGTTTGCTCAGAGCATGATTTTGAAGGTGCTTGTAATGTCGGTTTTGACTGACTGGGTTAATCTGGATATTTAGTTGTTTTTTGTGCATGTTGGTGGCCCGATGAGCAATCTATTTTTCTAGCCCCCCCGATATAGACTAGTTTCAGTAATAATGCACTTTTCCACACATACACAATAGGTGATGTTTTTTCCATCCATATATTACTTCTATCAGTTTCTGTCCAGTTTTCCATCCATATAAAAAACAACTTTCATTGTGTGTTCAAAAATGTGAACTTTTTCTTATTGTATGTGTGGAAACTTTATTTGCCTTTTGAGATGATCATGTTCAATTTCAAACAAAGGATGTAAGCAGATGTGTGTTTTATCATTTTAGATCTGAACACCATGGGATACTGGCATGTGTTTGCGTGTGTCTGTCTTGTGTTTGTGTGTTTCTGCAAGACGTTTTTGTCACATTCCAGCTGTTATACATGAAGAACAGATTAGAGAGGTCCGAAATCCTTCTGACATTGTTAAAAAAAATAAGAACAGAGCAGAAGATAAGAACAGAAATAAGATGTAGGCAGATATTATGAATGTGTTAAATGTGTTGTCTTACACTTGATTGCTGCTATGTGTTGTTTATTCCTACTTGAATATTTTGTGTTGTAATGTAGAGACCTCAGGAGGTATGTTTACTGTTTTTTATTTTTTTATTTGCCGTTTTAATTTCTTTTATTTATGCCTTTACCCCCAGTCTCCCATTTATTCATAACATTAATAATAATAATAGAGCAAATCACTGTAATTGGTTCAGCTGCTGGTGATATCCAGGCATATTTTTGTCACCTTGTAAAGGAATGTTTTTTTTGGAGAGGTGTAGTATCAGATCCAGTAGAGACTCAAATACAAGAAATGACTTACTTAATAGTGTTGCAATGCACAGATTCACATAGGCATAACATGGAAGAAATTGGCCCTTATGTATGTGAACACTTACTGAACATATTTAAATGCAGTATATACTGTATGCCTTGAAGTTGGGGGTGGGGTATCCGTATATTCATGACACTTGCACAGTAAAGAATTGTTTTGTTTTCCCCACCCCAGAATGCACCAACTACTGTACAGTTCTCTGTGTGGAATTAAGGAATAATAACAATAACGAAGTTAACCTTTGCTCAAAAGCTCCCTTTTTTTTTATCCGAGAACAATTTAATTTATAGTGAACTTTTATTTTATAATCTGAAATTGAAAATATACATGAAAATAGAGAAAGTGATCATTTTTAGGGGCCACCAAATATTTTGGATCATGCAAAGAATATATATTGTATTGTAAAAATTTTGTAATGATATTTGTATGACATTGTTCTGGACGTGAGTTTGTTTCACTGCTTGGATCTGTACATTGATAAGAATAAACCCTTTTCAAAAATCACTGATTGCTGAATCATTTCATTTGTTGAATGAATGTCAGTGGTGTTATTAATAAAATGTGTATTGTTTTGGCTAGTAAAACACATACAACTGATGTCAGATATATATTTTTATGGATACATTGTTTATGGATCAGAAAATGATATAATATAGTAAAATATAGCTATTTGCCTGCTTATTCAATACATTTGAAATTCTAAGATTGTGGACTACAAAGATGTATACTTAATGAAGCTTATTACAGAATATTCAGAATTTTTATTAAAAAGTGACTCATTTCAGCTTGACTTTTAGTAACCTTTCTTTAGTAGTATACATTTCGTGTTATAATCCTTTGATCATATCACAAAAGATGTAACTAATATGCAGGTAGCTGGTGTCTACTGAGTTAACTATGAAAATAGACGTTATTTCATCATGGGAGTTATGACAATATTCCTTTTCACCACCAGTGTCGCTGTTTTTCATAATAAATCGGTCATTAACGCATGTGTTACACGTATGATTGCTGCTACGTGTTATTTTAAACTTAAATATTTTACCTTGTAATATATAGACCTCGGGAATTCATTTATTTTTTAATACGTGCCTTTTCCTTAAGTGTGGAATTTGTATTGCTTCATTAAAGTTGTGACAACTCCCTGTACCCACTACTGGCGTCGCTGTTTCCCCATAACATTTACTTCAATTAATTCTGAACAAGTGAAGGGGTTGAATTAAGCGAGCGGTGGAGGAGGAGACTTGCGTTTAGAGGGAGGAAAACCGAGCAGAACAGCAGGAAAAAAAGAGAAAAACCACCAGACACAACACCATCAGGGGTTTGAACGGAGGATTAGGTGCCACAATTGAGAGACCATTACAAATAAGAAAAAGAGGTGTTGCGAAGAAGAGAGGAAAGCAAGATGATAACGCCCTATTTCCTGGAAAATTTCTGGGTAGGTTGTTTTGCTCTGTTCTAACGTGGGTTTGCAGATTGTGGAAAACTCTTGAGGCGAACTCTTCTGTCATTCTTAAATTTGGCATGATGTGCTTGATATCTAGGGCTATTCTTGTCTATGTAACGAAACACCGGTAAAACATGGTCGATGCTAGCACGATAGAGGCTACTGGCCTGTTGCCCCCCTCACTTTTCTCGGAGAATAGCGTCCAGCGAGACCGGGGATTGGGCCTCATTACACACCGTCTAACACAGACAGCCAACTAGATTCCACCTCTGTTCAATCTGATTGGCTGTTGGTCGGCGTCTCGGAATGGTTATGGTCCCATTCTGGAACCCGATTGGATGTTACGGCTGTCATTCAAAATCCTGTCCTCCTCGGGCTCTTCCGTATGACGTTAGAAGCAGAGGCCAGGATTTCTTCTAAAGTTTTCATTGCGTTTAAACATTTATATGTAAGGCACGTAATTATAACAACCTGCTTGTTTTCTTGAATAGTATAAAGTCATGTCATTGTTTCTCTGAATTAGTTTGGTTATTGTTACTCCTGACGTGTCCTTCCTTACTATAAGCAACGTTAGTGTAACGTTAAGTTAGTTCTGCAGCTACCAAGTGTGATTTAATGTTCATTTTTCTGTTTTAATAGCAACATGTTGCCTCCCCGAAGTATGCATCCTACATTGCGCATTAGGATAAATAAAGGGGTGTGTGTATTAGGTGTGATCGTGCCACGTCTGTTTTATTATCTCGTACATTCTTATCAAATCTATCTGGTGTTTCAGGAAGTCATATTATGAATAATAATAAAGTGCTCGCCATACAACGTACAGGACGTGAAGTCAATCCGAATTTTATGACCACAAAGCTACTGGTTACATAAATGACTGTGATATGCTGTTTTAGCCTCCTGAAACAATTCTCTAGACATGTGCTTCATATGATGTTGTTTAACCATTAACACAACATTTGATTGCTATTTGGAACCAATAACTGTCAACAGAAGACGGTGAGGAGATGAAGAGAGATGAGGGATTGTAAAGCTGTGGAGACTTGTTCTCAATCAAGTCTTTGTGTTGAGGGCTGAGTGGAACAGGGACGCCTAGCATCAGCTGTGTGCTTGTAATGCAGGGCACAGACATACACTCATATACCCCACATACAGAGAGATATAACGTTACTCCTTCACATCTTCCTCATTTACAACCAACACAACATGCACTGCTACTGAGTACCTACCAAGTTGATCATTTACTGAATGCTTGGTGTCATTTAGCAATTTTACCTGACATTTGGGGATTTGTGGATGTATTGAAAAAGAAATTCAGCTTTTTGATGTAATTGTTTTTCCTGTCATTTGACATGCGTCAACAGTTCGCTAGTGATCGCTATGCTCCTCTGCAATGTATTTATGATCTTTTTAAAATAATGCTGTAATTGTACCTGAATAAGCCCTGGTGCCTAGAGAGGCAGAAGTGTGCAGCAGAAGATATAACATAAATGTACAGCTAAACATATCAAGCTTCTAAAACTAAGAGGAGGGAAGGGCAGGTTGTCAAAATACTCTAGATAATTATCTGCCATGCCCATGACATCATCATTTCTCGAAATTCATCTCTGTCCTTGAGCACCTGACACCCACAGGTGTGAACTTCAGAAACACTTACCCTAAACCCCCCACAACAAAGAAGTGTTTGAAGGAAAGCTTGTCTCACGCTCCCCACAGAAAAACACATGTAACCGCATATTTCCTCTCACCCTGAAGATGTGTTTTTGTTTGTGTGTGTTTTTCTAGTGCGCTTATGACCTTTTCGGATGTCTCACATTCTGCTCTGTTGGTTTCACTGTCGATGTTAAGACTTGTTAAAGTCACCTACAGTATCTGTGGAAATATATCCTAGTGTTGACTGACTCAGTGGATATTCTTATTCGGCTTTCTTTTCCATTCTCAGACATTGGCCATGTTTTTCTTTTTAATTGTTTGTAAAACAATTGAGTTTCCTCATGTAAACAGACATGCGAAGACATGTATGGTACGGTATGCACTGAATAAATGTGTGCCTGTTAAAGATGTTTAAAGATGAAAAACTTTTAGGGTATTAACATTACGTTTCCCGGTATCTGATTATTAAGCTTAGGCTACCCAGCTATCAGTGTTTCAACGCTCTTGTAATGCTAGTGTAATCTTTTCTTAGCATTGCGCTAGGGGCCCAAAAGATTGGGGGTTTGATTCCCAGGGAACACACATACAGAAAAAGTATATACTTTTAAGTCACTTTGGATAAAAGTGTCTGCCAAATGAATAAATGTGAATATCCAAAATGTATAAACAATCAAACTTGATAGTGAATACAATTTTTTTAAACACCTGTGCAAGTGGCTACATTATCTGTTTAGTAAAATGTGGCTTTAAAATAAAAACTGTGGTTATATTGGAGAGGTTGTTTAATGTTCATCACAAACAGCAAATACTCTTTATATATATTTTTTGTCTGATAACAGTGAACAGTCTATTATCAATAAATAATATATTTTTAATATCGATACTGCTCTCTGTAATGGTTAAACGCCTTTAAAAGTATTCAGCCACTGAAAGTCTTTTCATTTTAATGTATTTGAATGTGGTACATTTCCATTGATCCATCTGTAGGACAGATGTCCCGATCACTTGGGTACAGGGAAAGGTCATGTGAGTGACTTAAATCTGTAGTGAAAGCGATGACGTTGAACCTTGACACTGTTCAAGTCTAAATGTTTTGCTTTTGCCCCACTCATTGTTGATTTACCAGACACAGGTTTGCTCTCAGAATTCCAGTGTGATAATCAGTAACTGAGGTATTGTAAGTGTTTGTAGATGCATTACGAATGTCACGCAGTGATAGCAGTTTTCTGTAGTGTAACATGATCATTACCGGTTTCAAAGACAAGGCCTGACACCGTGTCTACACCGGACGCGACCGGCACGACACGACGGAAGACATTAGAAACGCAGTAGAACCCATTATAATTTAAAATTTTGTCCACACTGACTGGATGGAGCCTGTCGCGTCTGGTGTAGACACGGTGTAAGACTAGTCCAGACTAAAATGTATGTTTGAGTCTGAACTGACAACAATCTTAAAATATATCAGTGCCATTGTTTTGTCTCAAGATGAACACCAGTGATGTTATATTCTGAGACACGTTTATAAAAGCTATTTAAATGTAACTTTAATTTAACTAAGGCCTAGTCCTGGCTTAATCTATTTCATACAGGCAGTTTTGATGACCTCATATTTTTATATATAACATATTTGTTGTTATTTGCAAGCCAGCTCAAAAATGATCATTTAAAATACTGTGCTGTGTCATAGAAAGAAAGAAATCTTTGGGACTCTGTGATTAAAGATTTTAATTTTCTGCTCTTCATCACAAATTCAAGAAGCACGTAATGCATACTAATGTCATCACAAAACACGACTCTGTGCTCTGTCTAACTGGTTCCAACAAAAATCCAGACAGTGTCAGCTATGCCAATTTTAGCATGCCTGGTATGTTTATACAAGCTAATGGGTTATGCTAAGCAGATGGCTGTGGAGGAAACCATGCATTAAACCATGCTGTTCATCCCTGTCTGGATGGGTGTTATCTCACCATACAACATTTGGAATGTAGTATATCTCTTGCATTTAAATCCGGAACAGGTTATAGTGGTAAGAGACTGTTGGAGTGCAACACAGTATGATGCTGCCTGTGTTTATACAAATATGCAAATAATGAGATAAAAAATTGGGTTTTAAAAAGAGTTACTTAGAAACCAGTTACAAGTTGCTTAAGCACATGCCAAGGACAGGATAAGGGCCAAAGAAAATTCAAACAGATGTGGGAGTGTTACATGAGAGAAAATACATATCTATATAATATATATATATATATATTATATATAGAGAGAATAGATTTATGGAGGAGGAGTATTTGCTTTTTTAAACATAACCCTTAGGGTTGTTTTGAGATTCCAAGACAAGAGAATTATTTGTGTGTGTGTGTTTGTGCGTGCGTGCGTGCATGTGTGCGTGCGTGTAGGTAAGGCACTAAATATAAGGTTTAAACTTGTGCTTGTGAGCAAAACTTGCACTATTTGAAAATATGTCTAAAGTTGTCTTTGAGGGTTGGGTTAGGGTGTCATAAATCACTGAGTTCCTTACAAATGTGTGTGTTTGCAGGCACTGTCTTTACATAAGGATTCTTACTTTTAACCTCTCCCAATTTGTGAGACCAGTCTTCCCAGCTACATGAACAATAAAAAATATACTCATGTTAACTAGCACTCAAACACACATTTTAACTTGTTTTCTTGTGGCTTATATGCTTTGGATGTAAATATGATTTTTGTTTGGTTTGACTTAGCAGATTTAGTTTACTACTTACATGTACAAACATAAGAACATGCATGTTGTACAAAGCATTTGTAAAGCATGTATGGTAAGCATTTTCTCCATTTCCTCATATCTAGTGCAGAATGCGTTGTTTTAACAAACACTGTGACCATGAGACCCTCTTCTCTTTCCTTAGCAGGTTTCAGATATTCAACGCTTCCCATTCCTTTAAATAACAATGAGAATCTGTGAGATGTAAAAGTGTGTTTACCATCAACAACATAAACAAACGTTATGTTGCCCAAACTTTCAGGAGACCTCCACAAAGAACCATTAACTTTTAAGTAGTTTTCATTTAATTTAATACAATTCATATATATTAAAATATGAATATAAATCAACACTTATACAAATAAAATATAAAATAAATTGTAATATAATAGCCAAACACAGACAGGAAGTTAACTTCGGGCCAGGCGCAGACAGACTTCAGCACTTCCTCTTTTTTATTTCTTTTGAGCATGACAGGATGCCCTTTTGTACAGTAATGTCAGAAACATAGTTTTAGGTAAATAAAAAAGGGTGAACTGAAAAAAACAAAGTATATAGGCCATTCACTTCATTAAATTACAAATAAAAGTACATTAGGCAAATGGAGTTGCAAAGTGCTGGTATACAAGGTGTAGACGCCCCAAGTCAGTTTCCTGAGTTTGTTTTTGTTTCCTATTGTATTTTTTTTATATCAATGCATTCTCTGGTCACTTCTGTAGAGTGCTTCCTGTTGCTGCAGCACACACACACACACACACACATGACCCACAATTGCATATAATCACACAGATCTCAGCTGTCTTTGCTGTACAGGAAACAGACACACACACTGTGTTGTTTGCTGTGTCCACAAAAGCTGATGTGAAAGTCAGTCAAAACTTGAATTAGGAAGCTTTGTAACTAGATCTCTTAAGATATCTGTTCTGTTTAATTTATTTGTACATGCTCTCATAAAAATATTGAATCAATAGTTCTACATTTTTCCCGTTCATGCTATACTGAATTGCTTCAAGTTCTGAAAGAAAAAGGTGGTTGATAGGATTACTATAAATACGGTGAATATTAGAAAGGGATGCACCTATATGTAAATTTGGGCCCATAACCGATTTAGCATTAGAAGCCGATAACCGATATATTGGCCGATATACAGAAGCTAAATATGAATATAAACTTCTGTAAGACTAAAACAAGAGGCAAAAAGTGGACAACTGCTTTTATTTGAAAACATTGACTGGAGAAAACAATGTTCTCTTTTCCCCCGAAAATCATGTACAAGCCTGCTTTACACTTGTTAAAGATTCTTTAACCTTCAAACTTTTCTGGTATATTTTTTTATTTAATAAACAAATTATATATGTTCTTCCAGAGCAACCCAGAAATATTTTCTTAGTAGCCACAAGTCTAACAGGTCTCAAGACAGAAAGCATGCAGACAGCAGTCCGATTCGGTCTTGACCAATACCGATATGGCCGATCATTTGTCGTGCATCCCTAGTGAATATGCTTATGAATCCGTCAGAACAAGCAATTTTTTCTTTGTACTTAAGTGTGCCAAACCACACGTATTTGCACAGTTTGAGAAATGCACATATAATAGCATAGCAAGTTTGTTTTTTCTTTGGATTTTCTATATTATTTCCAAATTAATGTCTATAGGAAAAAGAAGTACAAAATGTTATTGAGTCTTTGCACATTGGCATAGATGACAGATGTGTTTATAGTCACTCAGAGCAGATATGGCCAGCAAGCACACAGGAGAATAGGAGGAGACTGAAAATAAAGAACTATGTAATAGTAGCCTAATGTGTAAATGTATATTCTTTGTGTTGTTAACCTAGCTGGCTTACATCAGTCATCCAGAAAACTTTTCTTTTTATGCCACCAATAGTCTGCAAGCATCTTTTATCTTATTCTATAAGGCTTGTATCTAAATAAGCATGACACCATTAGGCGGGATTAAGTCTGAGGAATGCATCAATTTACTACTTGCATTTTGAAAATGCTGATATTTTTAGTGACCGAGACCCTTTACATGATTCAGACCGAACTTGGAGCACTTCTTTTTTCATCCAAGATGGTAAACTAAAAACTAATGCATTGACTCATTGATGATAATGGTAGATCAGTCTGCTTTAAAGAGTCAGGTAGCTACCATTCAGCCTGGATAACAGTTTTGTGTGTCTCCTTTTCTTCTCATCTGTAAGAACTAATGTAATTATGTGTTGTTTATCTAGTGTTTTTAATATTATTTTTCTATCTTTTGCCAGGGCGACAAAAGCAATGGGTTTGACGTACTGTATCATAACATGAAACATGGCCAGATATCCAGCAAGGAGCTTTCAGACTTCATCAGAGAAAGGTAATGCTTCTTTTTTAACTACTGAATTATTTTGGTGTGTCCATTTGTGTATGTAGGAGAGACGAGAGGGATAAAATACCTTATGTTACTCTTCATTTATAACATTCAAATGAATTCATTAATTCAGACATTCATTCGTCCACAACACTTATGTAATGTTATATACAGTGATCACAGCTTAGAGCATACTTCACTAATTTTAATAATAATAATCATTTTAATAAATATAATAATAATAATATAATCAAGTAAAGTTCTGCCAATTACACTGTCCGAACAAACAGATCAGATTTCATCACTTGCAATATGACAGTGCAAAAAAGACCTAGAAATTTGAAAAGCAAATGCATTGCAGTGTAAACAAAGCCTGTGACTCACTACAAAAATGTCTATTTCCACACCTTCAAAAACCACGCCAGTCAGTAATGTTAAGAAAACTTCCACAAGAGGGCATTGCAAAAACATCCTCAATAAGTTCAGAGAATAAAGCTTTTCGTAATTCCATTTTTTCATAGTTTCTGACATATTCTATCTTCACAAAAGAATCAGTTCACCTGTCCAAGGGTCAAACATTCTGCTTAAAATCTAACCTGTCTCATTTAAAAAAAATGCATGCAAACATGTATCAAGTACATATTTTCCAAAGGAAACTATTTAAAGCGTTTCTCACAAGACCATCCAAATAGTTTGTTCGGCCTGCATCAGGTAGTCCAAAACCGCATCATTCATCAACATCCTCTCATCTGTGATGGTCCAAACAGTCTTGTGAACATCATGACTGACAGCAGTATTTTGAAATACCACTGCATCTTTAAAATAGATACCCTGCAAGTTTTCTTTTTTAATTACGTTATTTTATTTGTCAATGCTATTATAAGAATTTATTCAGGGTCTGGTAATAAATTATGTAAGAAAATTGTTGTGAGACGGATGGACTGTATGGAAAATGTGCGTTTGTCTCCCCCTTCTGGACACTTTACGAGTAAAAGAATAATCGTACTGATTTGTTGGGATTATACTCTTTTTATCTTTGGGACATTTCGTGGCCAACAAATGATGTTTGTAGTATTGACAATTGGCAGTATATCTTATTGTTAAATAGTACAATTACATGGAGTTAAATAACACATTTAATGGATTAAAAGTGATGTGCATGTCACATTACATGATGACAGTATTAAGAAGACAAGTTTGATAGATTAATTCACATATTTCCCTTTTCTTTTCCCAGGGCCTCCATAGAGGAGGCATATTCAAGATCAATGTCCAAACTGGCTAAGAATGCAAGCAACTACTCTCAGCTAGGGTAAGACCGCTGTGTGTGTGTGTCGGTTTTATATCCCAGTGGGGTTCATTACGAACCCCTCTTTAATAATATATTTATAATGAGTTGGAAAACCCACATCAGTTCAACCTCTCTGGAGGTTCATCACGAAACAACCATGAAAGCTGAAGTTCACTACGAAACAAAAAAGAATCTCCACAGCTGTTTGCTGTGCACTTTTTCACATCGCTTACCTGAACATTTTGGAATCTTTACACTGTAAAAACTTTATTCTGGCAAGCTTACTGTACTTTCCTGTTAATGCTAGACGTATTGCTACTCTGGCATCACTTCATAAGCTACATCAAAAGATCTGCAGGAAAAAAAGCAATTAACTCTTTGTTATTTTTAATATGGTCTCCAAATTGCCAAAGTGTTCGTAATGAATACTCAAATGTTTGTGTGAATGAAAGTATGCTTTCCATCTGTGTACAGTACTTTATTTCCAAGGACATTCATTTCACTCCCTAATATATTATCGTGTCAATACAGACATTATAGTCCCATTAAACCTTTTGCATTTTGCTAGTACTGAGCTCTTTCCATTAAAAACACCCAGGAGCAGTGGATAAATCTGACATTGAGAGAATAAACATGCCGTGGTGTTAAATCACCAATCATGTTGAACACATTTTCTATTTTATTTGTGCTATGTGAGAAGAGTATTATATTTGTTCCGCAGGACATTTGCACCAGTGTGGGATGTGTTTAAACAGTCCACAGAGAAACTGGCTGCGTGTCACATGGAGCTGGTCCGCAATCTGCAGGAGCTCATCAAGGAAGTCCAGAAATATATAGAGGAACAAGCCAAAAATCATAAGAAGGTATGATGGCTGCCGTCATCTTTGGCCTTTGATTAATTTCCATGTTAGTTTGCCCGTAGCATGCCACATGCTGAAGTGTAAACCTAATTCTTCATATTTTCAACTAAATGAGGCAATGTGCACACATGGCACTCTTTAAAAGAGGTCAGGGGTCTGGATTAGAGTTACTGTAAGCAAAAACTTTAAAGACAATCTTTCTTTGGAATGACACAGTAAGGCCCTTCATTAAAAATTCATGTTAATCTTTAAAAAAAAAATTGAATAGAAAGGGTTTTTGGCAATTGAAGCATTGATTCAATGGTCTCATTCATAAAACAAGACCACTGAAAATTATCGCACACATTTTGAAAGCTTCTCACAAAAAATCATGTCTAATTCTTTTAGTTAAAAAAGCCTCATTACTTTATTTCTGACTTCAGTTGACTACAGTGTGCTGCTGTCAGAACACTACAGGTTTTGTAAAAACATCCTAACAAGACCTTGCATAATGTAATAACATGGTAACACTTTACAATAAGGTTCCATTTGTTATGTAGGAATAGTTCACCCAAAAATGACAATTCCAAACTTTAATAAATTTCATTGTTCTGCTGAACACAATGGAAGATATTTGGAAATGTTCCCCCATTGACACCCATAGTATTTATTTTCCCTACCTACTATGGCAGTAAATGGGGGGTGAGATCTTTGGTTACTGACATTTTTCCAAATATCTTCCTCTGTGTTCAGCAGAACAAATACATCTATACAGGTTTGGGACAACCTGAGGGTGAGTAAATGATGACAGAATTTTCATTTTTGGGTGAACTATCACTTTAAGAAATTGTTATTTACCAAACACAAATGATGTATTTTTGATGGGTGGGGGGAATATAGAATTACCTAATAGATGGGCAGGGCTAAATTAGTTTTTTTTTTATGAAAACCAACCATTTTTGTAATCTTAAAGTTACAGTAGTAGCTCATTATACATTTATGAGGCGTTTTCAGCCTAGTGCTGCGATAAAACATTAAACAATTTTCTACCTGTCAGACAGTGAGGGTTCTGGAAGTGGGCAAACATGCCAGAAATCCCTTTTCTATTGCTTCTTAAACTAATGCATGCTTTGCTTAGTATGTTTGTGTTGTTTTTGTGGTAGTTTTTTTTTTTTTTTTTTACAAATTTTCATCTAAAAATGGTAGAAGTGAAATAAAACTTATCTTTAAAACCATACATTATTTTTAGTTCGGACCTTGTTTTTATTGCAATTAATTTAGGAATTAATCTTTTTCATTTTATTAATCATGATTTCATTAATAAACTGATTTCATGTATTATAGGAACAAAAACACAGCAATGTGCCAAGTAGAATCTGCACAAAGAATACTGCCTAGAGAATGATGACAAATGATTTAAACTTAAAAGATTTTATAATTATTTTTCACATTAAACTAGCAAGAACAGGTTTATTTTAACATTACGACAGGGTAATGTGGGGGAGCTCATGTAAATAGACAATGCAAATAATGGTTCTAAAATTGGCATCATTCATCTTGTATTTAAGTGTTCTGTAACATTTAGTGTCGTGGAAATATATCATAGCATTATCTAATGGATGGGTCCAATTTTTAACAGATTTTCATATAGATTCTGGGCTGACAGCTGATCTCATGCATGTTTATTATTCAGGTATAGAATAGTCCATTAGCTACAGTATAACATCATCCTATCAAGTGTTGCATGACTCATTGCCTATTTTCTATGATGTCATTTTTTTGTTTAGCATTGGATAATGAACTGTTTATAATTCATCTCTGCTCAAACATAATTTTCTGCTTTCGTTAGTTTATAAAGATATGACGTTACACTTTATTTGAAGGTGTCTTTGTTACAGGATAATTATACAAATGCAAAGTTCTGATTAATATTAATAAACAGCTTGTGCTTACTATAAGGCTAGGTTTAGATTTAGGTTTAGGATTGGTTTGACATTTACTTTTATTGCAGTGCATATGTAACATGTACTGTATAAGAAGGACACTGAATTTTCAAAAAAGTCACGTTACAAGTGCTACCGAGATGCTTGACTGAGTCTTGTTTTGTTACCAAAATATTTTGCTGCATGTAGGCTACAGCAGTTTTTCATTAGCAAATAAGCAAATGTAAATACACTGTGTTCTAAGCAAATCTGCGTTATAAGTAAATATTGCAAATAAAAAGGCTGTTTCTGGCTTGCAGACAAAGGAGGAAGTGGCGTCCACACTGGAGGCTGTGCAGAATATCCAGACTGTGTCACAGGCCTTACAGAAAAGCAAGGAGAACTACGTCAGCAAGACCCTAGAACAAGAACGCATGCGCAAAGAGGGAGCCACACAGCGCGACGTGGAAAAGGTACTGAGACAAATGTATTCTTAAGTATTGTTTTACTAAAGAAAATGCAGAATCAGTTCCTTTAAGTATCGACTGAAGAGACATTAGAGTCTCCCTCATGTTTTTGCCCTGGATAGTTTATGAGAAAAAGGCTTTTTTGTTTGACACCAAATGAAAATTGTGATGTATTTAATATATTTAAATGTGATTTGCAACCTATTACAGTTAGTACTGCTAATATATACAGCTTGTGATATATTCACAGGCTTTTTAATATAGCATTGTGAATGTAATGGTCCGATTGTCATCACGGTTGGTAAAGCCAGAGTACTTTTATTTTGTAAAATCATATATCCCATATATATATTTCATACATCGTTTTAACTTTACCCCTGTACTTTGCTTCCCTGTACTCACTGTAAAGCGCCCTTGATACAATGCAATAGGAAAAGCGCTATAGAAATTAGGGATGCACGATAAATAATCGGCCATATCGGTATCGGCGGATAAATGGTCGTTTTTAATGTTATTGCGTTATAGCCGATAAATCATAAATCATTTCCTCTGGTTAAACTTCTTCAGCTGCACGCTGCTCACAGCTAAAATACAGTACAGTAATGTCTTTCTGTCATGATCATTCACTTACTGCTATTAGCAAAACATTGTTGCTGTAGATACGGTATGTAGATAAAGTATTTATGAATGGTTCAATTACATCGTTCTGTCTTGAGACCTGTTAGACTTGTGGCTATTAAGAACATTTTTTGGGGTTGCTCTGGAAGAACATCTTTAATTTGTTTATTAAATAAAAAAAGGTTAAAGAATTGTTAACTAGTGTAAAGTAGGCTTGGTACATGATTTTCAGGGGGAAAAGAGAACTAATGGTTACCTTGTTTTCTGCAGTCAATGTTTTCAAATAAAAGCAGTTGTCCACTTTTTGCCTCTTGTTTCAGTCTTAAGGAATTTTATATTCATATTTAGATTCTGTATATCGGCCATATATCGGTTATCGGCTTCCGATGTTAAAGAATTATCGGTTATCGTTATTGGCCAAAAATTACGTATCGGTGCATACCTTGTAGAAATCATTTTAAATTCAACTGAATTGAATAAAATAGCAAAATTGGAAGTACCCCTTGCAACCTAGTTAAACACACTAGGGGAATGCCCTTGCCTTCTTGTGATTCACTGCCAAAAGGAAATGTCTCCATAATTAAAGTGCTGTTGCCTGTCATGCATTTCACTGGCAATCTCACAGTTAGTTTAACAATTATTGTCGACACACACCCTTAACAGTGTTTACACTTGTAAATTTCACATGATCTTCTGTAAAAGTCTTGCATTTTGTCACGTGTGTTTGTAGGCTGGATTGAAGGTCAAGAAAGCCACCGAGGCCTATAAGTCATACGTAGAGAAATACGCCACTGCGAAGACAGAATTTGAGCACAGAATGACAGAAACCGCACAGGTATGACTGCGTATTAATGTGATGTGCTGAGATGGTTTATTGTTTTCTGTACTGGATGTGTGTGATTTATTTTTGAGCGTTTTTATTACATTTGAAATGATCTATTAGTTTGGATTAACGGTATTCAAACACTACACATAGATTTTTCATTCTCAAACTAGAGCGATGGAATTCCTAAAGGCACAAAAACTCTTTATTGATGCTTCCTCATCTGATCCACAGACACATGCACAAACACTTTTTTCCTTGTGGTCACGCATGCTCTGCCTCATACTGTCATTATCTTGTTTCCACTCATTTCCTGGTGTTTTTCCTCATCTTCTCCTTAAATCTTCTAAAACCCAACTGTCAGTCTGAGAGGAGCGTAAACAGCAAATCAGGCATACGGCCATTCCTTATACACATGCAGTCACACGCACAAGCTTATTCATTATCACTGTGTTTGTGTGTGTATAATAGTGCTTCTTAGCCACCCGGACCACCCGGATCAGCTATTCATAGAATTGTGCCAACAACATAAGAAAGGGTCTTATGTAGACACGCACATGTGGTGGAAAGAGATTCTGGTCTGATGTATCATTTCTAATGTCTGCTTTCATCTGATGCAGTCTTTCAGCATGGCTTTTTTCCATAATGACTGAAGTAGTATTCGGTCTAAAAATGCTTTTGAACGGTTTGAGAAATAATTTGAAGGTTTTTTGTGTTGCGTACAGAAATTCCAGGGAATTGAAGAGGAACATATCTTGCGTTTGCAGGATATTATTCATTCGTACTCGCAGTCGGTTGAGGAGACGCACATACAGATTGGAGAGGTGAGCAGACAAACGCACACATTATTTACTGTATATTATTACATTATGTACTTTACTATAGCAAGATATAAATCTGTATACATATTTATATAAATTCATAATAATATTTATATTCATATAGATATGAGACATGAGATATGAGTTCCTTCTTAGAGCTATAGAGGGCGCCAGACACTCTCATATAGATGGTTTTAAAGCAACAACATAAACAAACATTACTGCATGCACCTTTTTGTGGCCCAAAGTAACTTCCGGTACACATCCGCAAAGAGTCCATGTAGATTATTTCTGATCACAATCAAAAGAAATAGCAAGTAAATTACATTTGCTAGCAAGTTAAAGTATGTCTAGCCAGTATTACTTTGGGTTACCGGTAGAAGAATTGTTACTTGGCTAAACTTAAATGCGACAAAGTTACACGACCCATTCAACAAATTGTTTATTCAATAAATTAACATACAATTAAATTCAGCAAATTGTTTATTTAATACAATTATTATACAATAAAATATTCATATACATTAATATTAATATAAATTAAATAAAATATAAATAGTTATATAATCAGCCACTAGCCAGACCGATCAATAAACACAGACCGGAAGTTAACTTCGGGCCAGGTGTGTGCGTCCGACGTAACCGTCTACACACAAAGTAAAGCAAACATCATATTGCTTATAAATTGTCCTCATTTTTAATACTAAAATTATTTTCAAATTATTTACACCCTATTAATAATTTTAATACACACAGGCAACTCATACAACTGGTTTATAAATGCACCATCTCATTCATAAACACACAAAAAACAAGAGTAAGTCATAAAGACTAAAAACGTCTCTGTTAGCCCTTTTGTTGACCACAGACCCGTTGCATGTGCTTGAGCCCGGAGAAAATCAGATTTGGATTTGTAGATCATTTTAACGTGGTTACTACATTTATTCAATTTCTGTGCATATTTATGAGTAAAAATTCCTCTTTGAAGTGCATGGGCATTATTAGCATATGCAACACTTTGTGTGAGTGTTCGTCTGTACATAAGTCCTGAGATCTGGATGGAAGTGTAAAATATGAAACAGACCACACGAAGACACATCAGGTGGTGCTTATTCTGTACAGATATTCTCACCCAGCTACCCGTCATGTGTCTCAAATGAGTATTAAGCTAGTTTCTTTCTTTTTCCTATTTCCAGATTTAAAGTTCACCCAAAAATGAACATTCTGTCATCATTTACTCACTCTCTTGTTATTTCAAACCTGTATGACTTCCGCAGAACACAAAATAATATATTTTGAAGAATGTTGGTAACCGAACAGCACTGGCCCCCATTCACTTCTATTGTATAGACACAAAACCAAATTCAAGTCAATGGGGGGGAAATACTGTCACTGTTCTAATCCTCAGTGTAACTCAGCTCCAAATCCTCTTAGGACTTAAAGCATTGGGAGTGGAAGCTATAGAAATCATATGATATGGACAGTGTTTGTTTTTTAAGTGTCCTAAAGAGTTTTAAAGACCTATAGATCTTGGCTCGGTCATGGCCCAAGATGCAGGGATGGACTCTTTCCCTCCGGTGACCCTACAAAGAATAAGCATATTTACAGGATGCATGGATGCCATGCTTATGTTCATGGCTGGTCTTTAGTAGCTGGTAAATATGTTTTTATGGTTAATTCTATTAACCAACATGACCGAGAGAGTCATTTGTTACGCTGCTTCTTTAAGGCACAAGCCACTCCAGATGTAGCAGTAATGGATGCTCTTGGATGTGTGTGGTTGCACACGTGCCAGGATGGGTGGATCATTGCATGGATCACTGAGAAACGCGGGTAACCAGCTAAACCCCACTCGTGATCAGTACCATTGCAACTGTTTCCCATCAACAAGGAATTCCCAGCAAAAACGGGTCACAAGCTCCATTGATTAAAGGGAGTAATTTCACCCCAAAATGAAAGTTCTGTTATTATCTACTCACCCTCGTGTCATTCCAAACCTGCCTGACTTACATCTGCACAACACGAAGATAATTTGAAGAACGTTGGTAACCAAACAACATTGGCCCCCATTGACTTCGATTGTGTGGACACCAAACCACCATGACATTTCTTAAAATATCTTATTTTGTGTTTCACGGGAGAAAGCGTTGAATCACATTACGGGGACTAGATGATGACAGAATTTTTATTTTTGGGTGAACTGTCTCTTTAAGTCCCTGTCTATACTTTGATACTACTGTATTATAGTACAATAGTATATTAATCAAATACAGTTTTTTGTGGTTTTACTGGAAATAAATGCTTCAAAAACAGTGATATAAATGTTTGTATAAAGCCGTTTTCTGAATGCATATCTCATTTTTATTCTGCATTTTTAAGGTGCAACAAGAGTTTGTGAACAACATGGAGAACACTTCTGTGGAAAGCCTCATACAGAAACTGGCAGAAAGCAAAGGGACGGGCAAAGAGAGACCAGGTAACACACTCACAGCATTCATCTTCAGCACGGTGTTGCTCCTGATATGATTAACAAGACTGAGGTAATAAATTCATTACCAACCGACAACACGGCACATTTCTGTGGGGCATTAGAAAAGAACATTAAGATGCACTGGAGACACATTAAGTGTGTGTTTTGACTTGATTACTGTAGCATGGAGGTGTTTACACTAGAGGTTTTGCCAAGCTGTGACCCTTACAGGGTTTTTAGCCCAGGTTTGGGGCAGCGCTGACCCGTCACATGTTAACAGTACCGTCACATGCTAAGTGGAATGTCAAGCTCGCCCACCCTAACTCCAGATTAAGTCAGTTGAGCTTGATCGAGCTTGACACGGCTACAAGTCCCCCTGCGCACTCCCTATTTTTTTTCGGTTATTCCTTCACGGTCTTTTGTTTGACCTCCTGCTTCTCCTTCCTTTCGCAGGGTGCGATTTTTTTTAAACGGAGAACATAATCCAGTTTAAGGCTAAAGTCAGTAAACCTAGTTTTTAATATAAACAAATACGCTGCCTTTTGTCACGACTGAAACCAATTTTCTCACATTATATTAGGTCGCCACTCTCAGGTAGCCCAATTATACTTCTTATGAACGTATAGTGACCCACAGGGGTCCAGACGCGACATTCGGGCTCTCGGTCGCCCTTCATTTGTTTTGACAGCAGAATTAATTGAGGCTAAAAACTGTTTCGGTCAACAAAACATTCTTTCCCCCATATCAAGCTGTTCATTAGGGATTGCGCCGCTGTCAGAGCAATAACCTGTGCGGCATGCTGATGAAATCAGAGCAGCCCTAGCCGCTACACAGAGAGAGAAAAAGGTTGAACAAACTTTGTACCACGGAAACAATCCCGAAGTGACACGCTGGGCTTTGGGGAGGTGGCTTGAGCAGTTCAGCGGTATCCAGCTGGGCCGCAGGCTGGCCTTCAACCAGACACGCAAACTCTCCTTCTCGCCGCTCCACAGCCGAGAAACCACGCTTGGGATATGCTATTTAAAAAAACATCCTCGGTTAATGCATGACTGCGTGCATCTCTCGTATACAAACAAACATGCTCGTGAGCACACGAGTTTACCTTGCTGTCTAAATAAACGCATAACATTGACCATTTTTAAATAGAAAATATGCTAGGTCATTTTGAATCCAAACCTTTAACTTGTATAGTTTACCTTACTTGTTTTTTGCCGTTTAGATTTAACTTCTTGGGGCATTTTTAGCGATGTTGTCCTTAAAAGCATGCTTTGTTTTAACCCATACTTTATGCAAACCAGTCTTTTGTAAAGCAGTCTTTCTGTTTAGACACATTTAAACAAAACCTCATTTTTCCATATTTCGGTGGCATTGTTGTGTTTAATGTTTGGATTTGTGCGCATACTGTAAATATTGTTAGATGGAACCCAGGAGAATTGCCATTGCGTTTCCTCACTTGATGTCAGATGGCACTTTTTCCTCAGTTTTAGTAACTGCTTGGAAATCTCATTGAAATCTTGATTCGTTTGATTTTTTTTAGACCGGTTTGGACAGGTTTGCTTATTGTTATAATGAACATAACAATTCAATAATGCCATATTTACATTTAACATTTATTCATTTGGCAGACATTTTATCCAAAGCGACTTACATTGCTTTATACTATACATGTGGTTCTGAGTATGTGCAATCCCTGGGATCAGACCCATGACATTGGCGTTGCTAGCGTCACACTCTAACCACTGAGCTACAGGAAAGCTATAATGATATAATAAAGCTATAATATAAAGCCATATAATGAAACAGTTGTAATGTTTTGTGTGTTTGCACACAACTTTGGCTACACTTATCTGAAAAATCTCCAAAAGTTTCCTTAATCTGACAAATTCTCCTTTAAAGAATATGCGGCCCTTCCTGTAAAAACATTGATAGTAATTTTTTGTGATTTCTGTTGTATACATAAAACCATTCTACATAATGTAAAGAACATACATATATAATTGTGATATTAATGTTGATATTGATATCTTTGATATTGACTAACGGCCATGTCAAATATTAAAATCAATGTTTAGCAAGCCATTTTTTGTGTGAAATAAAATGTAACGTGTCAATAAATCCCATGACTAATTTGATGCTCTGAATCTAATAATTAGACTTTGAAACACGTTCATATGTTTTCAAGATAAACTGTTCTCCTTTTCTGTAAAACAAAATATATTTATATAGCTTGGTTGGCAAGTGCATTATTCATGATGTTTCTAATCATGGGTTTCCTTCTAAGTACAACCGTGGAAAAAATTACGAGTTTTTCTGAATTTACTATTTATAGAAATATATATAGGTAAAATTGTCATTTTGTTTTCATTTGTTTCATTTTTTTTAAATATCGTTTCTATTTGCATTTATTTGTAGAAATTGAAAACTGGACAATAACAGAAAAGATGCTCTGTATTTTTTCAGACCTCAAATATTGCAAAGAATCAAATACTGCAATTTACTTTCAAGCAATACAACAGTAATATTTGTACATGTATTTAAAAAAAGTATAAAAGAAAATATAAAGTTATATTTTTTTAGAAAAAAAAAATTATGTAATAACCTGGATTTTTATCACAGTTTTCATGTGTCTTGTTATGCTTTCCGTCTTTTACCTGCTGTTGGATGACTTTGTCACTCCTGAGGTTTAATATCGTTGAAATTCAACAGACACTAGACTGAAAGGGCCACAATACATCTGGAGATGCTGATTAAATACAAATTTGGAATGGTCTCTTCATTTTTTCCGCGGCTGGATCTGTATCGTGATTTGGCATTGTATGACTCTTTTATGTTAAATTATTCGGGACCGAGAAATCAGTGTGTGAGCTGATCTGGTACAGTAGAGTAAATCAGTCAAACTGTATGAACATCAGTGTGTGTGTGTGGTGTGGGCCTGTCGTGACTGCGTTTAACAGTGCACGCGAGGTCCGGCGTTCTCCAGAGAAACACTATTGAACCGCTTGAGTTACACATCACACACTATTGTTTTTTCAGGTCAAGACATTTTCTGTGTTATGAAAATTGCGCCCCAGGCTCTCTCGCGAGGGTCTGGTAGTAGTGAAACGCTGTCTTAGGTTTTCTTTTACAAGCATTAGCTTTTACTCGCATTAACAAAAGAAAACCGCTATTAAGGGCTCTTGGAGCACTGAGGGGCATCTCTCCTCTCCACAGCTATAGTCACGAAACCACAGAATTAATATTTATATTGCTGTTCATGGTATTTATTGAGAGTGTATTGACCAACTATCGTGACCTCAGGTTAAGGTTACGATTGGTTAGTTCATGTGAATCCTGTATTCCTCATTCTGAAATTGATCAAATAAAAACTCGTCTTTGTGGTGTTAGGTCATGAATTAATAACCAACTGCAAAACTCTGTCAGATTGTTCAATTAAATTCTTTCATCCATGCGTCACTGTGGAAATGGGTCACGTTAAAAGTGTAAAAGCTTAGAGGTGAATATGCAAAATTCATGAGTAGGAAATGAAGCGTGAGGTTTGTTGTCTTTTACGGCATTTATGTGTAAATTCATATTTTCAGAAACAGCACTTTTATACACGATCACCACATTGTGTCGATTGAATTTGTATATTTGTTTGACACAGTATGTACAGTATGTGTACAGTATGTGTGCCTGCGAGCGTGTGTTGCGTTCCAGCTGTAAAATAAAACGATCAAACTGAAAAGGGACGTCAGATCATGCTTACTGCCGCCAGACCCACTGAAAATTCTGTACATAATAATATGGTATTAATATTGTTGTCCTTCAATTCATAGTACTATAACGCATCAGTATTTGTTTGTCTGATTGCATTACAGGGCCCATTGAATTCGAGGAATGTAATGTCTCAATCGCCACTGAAGGTCTGCAGGATTTTTTTCTCTGCTTCATTCATTTTCATTATTGTTAGGAGCAAAAATGTAGAAAACGTAATTGATCTTTAATTTCTTGTTATTATATCTCTTTACAGTAGTTTAACTTGAGCCTGAACATATGTTACAGATGCAAATATATATTTGTTTAGATTTTTGACATTGATTACTGTGTGTTTAGTTGCCAAACCTCGAAAAAGAAAGACCTTCGTCATACCAGGTCGACGGAGAGACAAAGACACAGATTCCACGTAAGTTTTAATGAAGCAATCTCACTTTGTTTTTATTTAAAAAAAAAAAAATCTTAGTAAAATAAAATTCTAATAAAATAATTGATAATAAATTCTTAATAAACATAAATTTGGTCAAATATATTTTGACTTGACCATAAAAAGGAGTAGTAATATGCAATTAAAAAAAAATATTCCAAATATTTTAAATAGTTTTGATTTTGCATTTTTGATTTGTCGTTTATTTTTATTTCAACCTTTTTCTGTGTCTTTAGGGAATCAGCTGAAGTAGAAGCTGTTGTAAGTATTTTCAAATGTTGAAACAACTTGACAACAAATTGAATTGAGACATTAAATTATACGATATTAAACATACTCTCTTAAAAATAAAGGGGCTTAAAAGGTTCTTTACAGCGATGCCATAGAAGAACCATTTTTTGGTTCCACAAAGAACCATTCAGTCAAAGGTTCTTTGAAGAACCATATCTTTCTTGACTTTTTATAATCTGAAGAACCTTTTTTCGCCACAAAAGAACCGTTTGTGAAACAGAAAGGACCATTATGAAACCATTTAGACAAAAAAGTTCTTCTATGGCATCATGAAGCACCTTTATATATAAGAGTGTACTGTAGTTTGACAAACAATATTTCTGAACACATGCACAAAATATATATGAAAAGAAAATGTTCCTTATTTAAGGAACGCAAAAACAGCTTGGTATTTTTATACAGCTATGTTTTTCTTGAATTTAGTAATATGAGCCTCATTTATTTCTGATCAAAGTGTACCCTTTCTGGTTATATTGGAAAAACTCCATTCGAGTTGAGTCACATTCACAAAGCTCCTTTTGTTCGTATTTCTTTCAGAACGCTTCTAACGGAGCTCCCCCAGGTTTCTATGGTGCTATAGATCTTCATAACGCAGTGAGTGGTGACCTAATGTTGTTGAAGGATTGTCTATAATTCTTACGATGTTAAGTGAAAAAACAACACCACTAGTGATTTCTGCATGGGAATTGTTTGCATATTTCTTACAATATTGCTGACAATAATGTGTTTTACCTCAGTCGGACTCTTCTTGTATTTTAAAAGAGTGTGAACTGTAAGAGTTGTGTTCTATGTTTGCTGCAGAACGTGCCTCAGTTGGACGAGGAGGGCTTCTGTATCCGACCAGAAGTCAACGAGAACGATATCCTTTCCCCAGATCCATCCCTTCCACTCCACACATCCCTCACACGTGCTTTCATCTCAGCCACAGAAAGATTTTCCTTCTCCCTTCATATCTTTCATCGCCTCTACTCAATGTAAACTCTGAACACTTTTTTGGGCCCGAGAACATAGTCTGATATCGCTCTTTGCTGGGTTTTTATGTGAATCACTGCCAAGTCGTTCCTTTCCAACGTATTTTCTTTTTTCTCCTTCTGTTTTCTTTACCAAAGCCGTCCCATCGTGTAGACCTAAAAAAACACAAAACCTCATCTTCTCGCTATTTCACCTCACGGTCCTATAGTTGAATTTTCACCCCACTTTAAAGCGGTTTACCTTAATGGCTTCTGATCACATGCCAAAGAGAACTCCTTTTATTCGTCCAGCGACTCTGATGATGAAGATGAGCCGAGAAAGTTTCACGTCCAGATCAAACCTGTGCAGACCAACAACGGCACCCACCGGCAAAAGGCCACCATAGATGAGCTGAAGGCCTCTATCGGAAACATCACGCTCTCGCCCACCCCCGCTGTAAGAAACACCTCACCAACACAGATCATGTAGAAAGTTAACGTAGCCACATACTTCTTACATTTGCACCACAGAGATGAAGTCGTAGCATACGTTAGAAATAAGCATTCACTCAAACACAGGATCATGCACCCTGGTCTCCTATATAAAGGGTGTTTGGTCTGGTTTGTGTGGCATCAGGAACAGTTCTGATTGGTTGATGTAATTTACAGTCATGGTGCTCACACACTTCATATCTGTCTCATGTGCTGTTTTTCCTTAATTCGCTATTGGCACAGTAGACACTAGAGGGCAGTATTCCATTATTGTATTCACGGAGTGACCGGCCTGTCTTTCAAGGGATGCTGCCAATGCATTCACACATCTTTTTCCTCTGTCCTGACTTGTGTGCAAATGTATTTTATCTCTGTGTGTGCTAATCTGTCATACAGCATCACAAAAAAGAGTGTCTGTATGTGTGTACGGTTGTGTGGTCAAGTAAGCTACAGTATAACAGTCTGTACAGTGTGCCAGCTGTGTTTGTTACGTCTGTGACCCATCTGTGTATGTGCTGTTGGTAAACAAACCCATACAACTTCCTGCTTGCAAATCTCACCACAGGAAGCATGGGGGGACTCTGTTTCTAATGAAAGATCACATACTGTAGGTAGACACACATATGCAGAGAGACATCAAGGCAAAAGCTGGGCCCATAACAAAAGATATTTAATTAAAAAAGGCAGCCACTGTCTTGAAATAGCCAGTTTTTTTTTTTACAAATCTGATCATTCCCAGATTTGTATGAAAGATTTCCAGAAAAGACTTTAGTAAGACTGGCATCACACTTTCTTCCTCGGGAGGTTTTGCTTGTGTTTGTTTGTGTATTTGAAGAAAACATTCTGTGAGTAAAACTTACTCACCCTCGTGCCATCCCAGATTTTTCAGCCAGAACTCAAAAACAAATATCTCCAGTCTCCAGTCTTTTAGGCTTTTTAAATAGTCTCCGGAGTAGGAGGAGGGAAAGTTGATGAAGTAGTTGTAAAGTTAGATGTCAGGATAGTGCAGGTCAGGAACGCTATCCGTTCCTTTATTGCTGTGATACTCAAATCTGTCTCGCGAGATCCATTTTCCTGTCGAGTTCAGCCCCAACTCTGATAAAACACACCTGAACAAACTAATCGGGATTGCTCTCGCGGACGGTTCTTTAATGTCATACGCCAAGCAATCTGCGCAGCCCCGCATTAAGTTTAACGCGACATGTTCTTGAACACTTTGATTAGCTTGTTCAGCTGTGTTTTATTAGAGTTGGGGTTAAACTCGGCAGGTAAATGGATCTCGCGAGCCAGATTTGAGTATTACTGCTTTATTGATACTCTTTAAAAGCACCCCGGGGGTATTATAGGGACCTGTTATGTTTAATCTATTACGTTTTGCTATGTACATGTCGTTGTCTTTTGAATTAAAGTGCGCAGTGTCCTTGCCTGCCAGTATGGTGGTGTAAAGAGAATGGGTCACGTGCCCTCCGGAGTTCGGTCGATAGTTTAAAAACAGCCAAAGATCGAGGCCGATATATCCAGACAATCAAAAGAAGACAGGAAAATGCAATGAATTTGTGCGCTGTATATAAATGTTAAGAAACATCACAGTTTGATGTTCAATAAAATGATTTAATAACATTCAGAAAGTTAAGAAAATGTTAATTTTTATTTTTTTTAATCTTCAGAATCAGTATTGGTAGAGAAGTTTAGGTGCATCTCTAATATTTAGCCAAATACTGTATATTGATATATAGTCACACATGAGCTTATTTAGTGAAATTTCAAGGAATAGTTCACCCAAAAATTAAAATCATTTACTTACCCTCAGGTTGTTTAAAACCTGTATAAATTTCTTTGTTCTGTTGAACACAAAGAAAGATATTTGGAAGAACGTTAGCAATTTTCAGTTCTGGGACATCATCCACTACCATAGTAGAAAAAAAATCGGTATATTTTTTGTTCTGTTGAACACAAAATGAGATATTTTGAAGAATTTACTAAAACAAACTAATTTAATTTTCCCCACTATGGTAGTCAATGGGGTGCAAGAACTGTTTGGTTACAAGCATTCTTCCAAATATCTTTTTAAATTATACAGGTGTGAAATTACATGAGGGCGAGGGAGTAAGTGAAGACAGAATTTTTATTTTAGGGTGAACTATCACTTTAAACAAAAAAAGGTCATTATTTACTCTCATTTTCACTTGTTTGAGATGATGTCTTATGACATACAATAGAAGTGCCAAGCTGCCACGCTCTAAAAGGACAAGAAACCAGAATAATAATATAACACGTTCAAACAGTTCATGCTCAAAGTTTTCTGAAGCTGGACATACACTGACCAAAATTATAAACGCAACACTTTTGTTTTTGCCCCCATTTTTCATGAGCCGAACTCAAAGATCTAAGACTTTTTCTATGTACACAAAAGGCCTATTTCTCTCAAATATTGTTCACAAATCTGTCTAAATCTGTGTTCGTGAGCACTTCTCCTTTGCCGAGATAATCCATCCACCTCACAGGTGTGGCATATCAAGATGCTGATTAGACAGCAGGATTATTGCACAGGTGTGCCTTAGGCTGGCCACAATAAAAGGCCACTCTAAAATGTGCAGTTTTATCACACAGCACAATGCCACAGATGTCGCAGGTTTTGAGGGAGCATGCAATTGGCATGCTGACTGCAGGAATGTCCACCAGAGCTGTTGCCCGTGAATTGAACGTTCATTTCTCTACCATAAGCCATCTCCAAAGGCATTTCAGAGAATTTGGCAGTACATCTAACCGGCCTCACAACCGCAGACCACGTGTAACCACACCACACCAGCCCAGGACCTCCACATCCAGCATCTTCACCTCCAAGATCGTCTGAGACCAGCCACCCGGACAGCTGCTGCAGCAGCGATCGGTTTGCATAACCAAAGAATTTCTGCACAAACTGCCAGAAACCGTCTCGGGGAAGCTCATCTGCATGCTCGTCGTCCTCATCGGGGTCTCGACCTACTGCTCACTAACACAGATTTAGACCGATTTGTGAACAATATTTGAGAGAAATAGGCCTTTTGAGTACAATACATAGAAAAAGTCTTAGATCTTTGAGTTCAGCTCATAAAAAATGGGGGCAAAAACAAAAGTGTTGCATTTATAATTTTGTCCAGTGCATGTTAGCTTTGTGTTAGGAACAGAAATGTAAGTTATTATTTGCCAGAAATCTTGCCTGACAGCTCTGGTCACCATTCACTTTCATTAAACAAGCGAGTAAATGATGATTCAAATCTCAGACACATTTTGAAAGATGTGAAATACTCACTCCTTGTATGTTCAGTGACTCTCTCATTTCTCATTTGTTTTGTTTTTGTCATGTTTGTTGATAAAAAGTAGATGAACACAATGAAAACACATTTGGGATATCAGTTTGTCTTTCTGTTTTTCCTGCTTCTCTGTTTTACTCTTTTTGTCTGTGTTGCTTTCTCTGCGTCCTTCACAACATGACAGTGTGATGTATTTCTGCAATAACACATCCTCACGTGTGCCAACTTGTGTTTTCAGCGAGCACAGCCAGGGCAACACTTTACTTAAGACACCCTTGCTGACGTCTCTGTTTGCTTTATTGAAGATAAATGATCACACATTTTTCATAGAGGCTCTTTTCTGCGGGCTTGAACCTTTGTTTCTGTCCTGTTCCAAATGTGTTGCGTGACTACACGGATTAACACTGGAAACGCATCACAAAAAAAGTTGCATTCACCCTATTTGTCATATTTCTTCCCCCTCTTTCGTTTCTTTTTATTGTCCTCAGCCATTGTTTGTTTTATGTTTTGCTTTGTACTCACGTTGCGGATGTTTTTATGGCAGATGTTTTTATAGGTGATGACGAATGCCATGTCATCTGTTATGAATTATTGATATTATTGAGCTTTCCATTTCCTCTTGTTTTTCGTTGTCTCTCTCTCTCTCTCTCTGGTGTGTGGCCTGAGCTGTAATTGAATCCATTTGCCACTATCTGCCTATGGGATTAAACCTTTTCCATAATTTCGCGTGCATGTCTATTTGTTTGTGCGTTTCCGCAAGTTCTCCCTCACGGTTTACCATTTAGCTGCTTTTCTAGTCTGTCCCTTCAGTCTGATGTTTTCCTTTTCATCAAACGCTTTATCGAAATGACTGAGAGGATTTTCCATTCGTTCTGACAGCGTCTCGGGCAGGGATGCGCCATATGAATCACTTTAAATACACAGAATACACTCGCAGTAAACCAGCCCTTCCCGTCTTCGTCCGTTCGATTTGCTAACTGATTCTTGTTGACATTTGTCAGCCTCAAAACAATCCCGGTAGTGAATTTAGTTGAATTCTCTGCCACTCATTTCCTAATGTTTAGACTGCGTGCAGACTATTGTTATGTAAACTTATGGTTTTAATATGTCGTCTCGGCAGTAAAGTTCTCCGCTCATTCCTGCGTGTGCATGTCAGCCTGGGAGGCCAATATCCCGTGAATGAATGTGAGGATGAAGCACTTCATGTCTTGTGCTGTTTTCATAACTCCTCTCACTCTCATTAATAAAAGCCTGTTTTTATTTCCAGGTTCATACGAAGAGGAACCAATCCAGTGAGTATTCCTCGTTTTTTTCTTCTCCTCTGTCACTCTGAAGGTTTGGCTCCGGAGAGCGCCTGCCATTTTGACTTCACTTTTTCGTTTTTCTTGGCCGTGACGTTTCTCGCCAATCTCCTTCATGTTGCTCCGGTGACCCTTCCAAAGCCAACTCATCCCATGAGAAAATAAACATCTCCCCCCCCATTTTTTTCTCATCCGAGCAGCCCAGCGTTTCCTCCTTAAACCATGAGCAAGATTAACTGCTTAATTGTGTGTTTATGTTTTTCTATCCATCATAATTTTACATTTTTCCAGTAATTTGTGGCTTAAATGAACGCAGATGCATGCCAGAATGTAGTGTTTACACTGCGGCGTGTTCTCACATCAAGAGTGAAGATTTTAACCTCCCAGGAAAGTTTTATATGCTGTAAATCCATAAAGACGAAGTAATTGAGCTCACAGTAGATACATATTTATCTGTGCGCTGGAACGGTAAACATATCTTCAAAGAGCCTTCAGCGCAATCTTCCGCACGTGCTGAAGTCAATAAGATCTGACAGAGAATTGTGCTCGGAAAGTCCTTTAATGCAATACATGTTGTGTGTTATTTGAAATCACATAAAGATGTTACCTCAGCAATGGCACTTGCGTACAAAACTAGATGTGGTGGACACAGTAAGGATGTGAATTGTACGGTAATTTCAAGAGTTTTAGTATATTTAAGCTTTCATGCAATATTTTTATTGCACCCTGTTTACAGACATGTTTTATTTTTTCTTCACGTTTTCATCATACTTCAAATTCTTTATGCCTCTTGAAAACATAAGTTCAATCCAAGTCATTTTTTCTATGCATTTACAATATAAGGCTTCATATTAAGTGGCAAGTTGGGTATAGACGGTTTCAGCGGCAACAACATAAACAAACGTCATGTGGCCCAAACTTAACTTCCGGTAGACCTCCGCAAAGAATCAATAACTGTTGAGTAGTTTTAATTTCATTTAATACAATTAATATACAATAAGCTATTCAAATAAGTTGTTATTAAATAAAATATAAAATAAATTGTTACATTACTAGCCACTAGCCAGACCGATAACCAAACACAGACTGGAAGTTAACTTCGGGCCAGGCGTGTGCGTCCTATGAAACCGTCTCTATAGGATAAACAAAAGCATATTCAGAACTAAATGTTATTGTAAATGTGCATCTTACACAAACCTAGGAATGACACGACAACACACATACCCTTCAATAAACCCAAAACCGGGTGAGTATTACCCAGGACGGTAACATGTAGCCAGCATACACCTAATCGGTTTTGGTGAGCGGCTGCATTTGTGTTGGTGGGTATGAGGGATTCCTGTGAATCTATGCTTTCAAAATGTTAACAACAAAATGCGCAAAATCATTGGTTTTTCCATTTAACACCTGTTGTGTGTTTAACCCTCTACTGTCATTTGTCTTTTGTGTAATGTACTCGTGTAATGTATTTTTGTATTAAATCAGGTTAAAATATACTATAGAGTGACAATATGGCTATGTTTACTGTGTTCTGTATATTTAATATTTTTAAATGTATGTATTTGATGCTTTGTGATAAATGGGGTTGTAAGAACATGTGTTTCATGTAGTAAAGATCAAATCTTAGTCCTCAAGATACTACCGGTTCTAAATCTCTGCGGATTTGCTTAGGTCTGTTATTGCTGGATCATATTTACTTCATGAAACACATGAGCTGCAGTTTTCGTCTGGGAGTAATGAGAAGATCATAATTAAAGCTTGAAGCATTGCCATTCTACTGTACCTAGTCATGTGTTCCTCTGATTTTTAGGTGATGAGCTGGGACGCCTGAAAATACCACCGCCATCATTTCATGAGTAAGAGAAACTCATTGCTAAACCATGATCTGTTTACCCTTTTTTGGATTAAATGTAAAAAATTTGATTGACAGTGTAATCATTTTTTCGCTTTTTTAACCCTACAAATATGTTAATAGACATGAAGATCCATTTTTTAATAACATATCTTAAATTCACATCTCTTGCTTTAAACAGTAGAGTAGTCAGTAATGACCTGCTGTCTCTGGATCCGTTTGGACCGACCAGCACAGGCTCTGGATCATCTGTACCTCACTCATCAGGTACACCCGCCTGCTTTAATACAGAAAATACACAGCGCTTCTGACGAACATAACCTGAAGCTAAATGTATTATCACCATTATCAGAAATTGATCTGCATTATGTGAGTGCACAGTAAAGTACAAATTCTGTGAATGATCTTGAGGCGCATAGTTTCCTTATGTCTCAGAATATGCACGCCATTGAGAGATACTGTAGATGGATAGATGGATGATCTCTTACTGTACAGGCTCAGCAGCATTTACACTAGCGTCAAAGTTGGAGTTGAGCAGTCAGATTGTTTTTCGTCAAACACACGCACACACATACCGTCGCCGTACAAGCAGATAGCAGATACCACCTCCTCCACCCTCAGCCTGTGGGAGGCTTGTCTTAGGTCTGACCTCCTCTATTATTGATGATGCTTACAGGCTGGTGAAAGTGTCTGGGCTTTTCCAGTCCACAACAGTCGCCTCTAGAGAGCTTGCTCAGGCTTCTGTTGTCACGGAAACCCCCACATCCTACAGCAACATCATATCTCACTGCATCTATCTTCCTTTGCATTTTGTCTTTTGAGAATTTATTAAGTTTTATTTTTTTTCTTTCTGTGTTTTTGTTACTTTATTTTGGTACTGCAGAAAGGGCTTTTTAATATCTGAAATTTTATTCTACTTGCTGGTATATGAATTTTGCATTTCAAGTTGCTGTGTATCTTTTTTTTTTTGGAGGACCTGTGTTTAATCTATAGTGTTTGTCATGATGTCTCTATGTTCTGCCCCACTTCTTTTCTGCGCATCCCTCCTTGTGTGAGTATAGAGAGTATTCTGTGTCTACGCTCCTTCATGTTTCTCTCCTGGTAGGACAGTTTGTCCTTAAAGGCAGAGTATTCTGCACTTTTGTTTTGACCTTGATTGTTCAAATTACTATAAATGGTATTTGTACTTCTGAGAATTGGCCTTCATATATTCTGAGGAATGTGCAGCTGACAGTATGTACTACAAAATCAATTAAATTAACATTTTTATAATAAAGTAAATTATTTATATATATATATATGTGTGTGCGTGCGTGTGTGTGTGTGTGTGTGTGTGTGTGTGTGGGAAGGGTAAACCCTACGGTATGGGCACAAAATGTCCCCACAAAGATGGCAATATCCAAAATCCTTGTCTTTGAGGGGACATTTTTTTGTCCCCATGAGGAAACAAGCTTATAAATCATACAGAATTAACTTTTTTGAAAATCTAAAAGGAGCAGGAAGTTTTTTGTGATTGTTAGGTTTAGGGGGTGGGTTAGGGGTAGAGAATATGATATACAGTTTGTACAGTATAAAAACCATTGCGTCTATGGAATGTCCCCATAAAACATGGAAACCCAACGTGTGTGTGTGACCCTGTCTGTGAAATTCAGCCTAAAAGCGTCATTGTCTAATTCTGAGATCAAAATCTTCAAAGTTTGATTTTCAACTATTAATTTGACTGTGATTTCAATCTTTGACATGGCCTTACTCAGTCATCATTAAAAATATGAGTTATATATTATTTTCACATGAATGTTCTTTACATTATTTAGGGCATTTTATGTAGAAAATCGTAAATCACAAAAAATTAAGATGGGTTTTCACAGGCAGGCTCACATATGTTTACGTGTACAGGAACAGAAAGCTATATCCACACAAAGTAATGTTCACATTGTTTAGGTTATACACGATTTTAATTGTGTAACATGAAACGGTAAACCGATTGTATTTAAAGAGTCTTCTGTACTCATGAGTGCTCATTTTGAGAGAAATGTAGTGGATGCGTTCTAGTTTACTTAGATATTTGTCTTGTGGTGCATAATTAGCAAATGAGTAAGTGCTTATCTCGCAAATAAGCCACTCAACGCAGTCACTAAAAGCAAGCCAACCTGTCAATCAATCCCTGACCTTAGCTTCGAGGGACAATCATAATCCAGAGTTAATTGGCACCTTCAGTGGTCAGAGGGTGGAGTTGGGAGTCCCCAATGACAGCCATTGTCAAACATGATCTTGTTATGGTTCTAATCTGGCAAAGGAACTGAAAGAGCAAATGAAGAGAATACTAGTCATTTTGGTGTTTTATGGTATTTGTGTATTTTTAGTCAAGTTAAAATGGTTTTACCCCAAGTTATTTTTTATGTATTTTAATTATCATGCATTTTATTTACTCTCATTTCTGTTTTGTATGTGTGATTTCTTTTTATTTTCTCATTTCTGTTTTGTATTTGTTTAATATTTTCTTAGACCTGGCCTCTCTGTTTATATCACCTTTTCCTACATCTCCCCCACTGCAGTTAAATGATGAGGTCTTTGAAGACCCAGGTAATGCTTGTGATGCATGCCTGCAGCTTTAATCCACAGAATAATAAACTTTTCCCGTAACAGACACTGGCCCTGAAAGATTAGCAATGAGCAAAAATGCTAGTTATGTTAGGAATGTTTCTATTCTATTTTTACAATTCTAAGAGATGCATGCGAGTGTTTTTAGCACGTGTACTTTGATCTTTAAAGAGTAAATATTACAATGTCCTTAAAATGACATTTCATGCAGTGTGTAATGTGGCTGTGTGTGAATGTAAGCAGTCTGCTCAGTTGTAAAGCCGAAAGTGAACGAATAACAAAGTTATTGGCTTGGGAAAAAATGAGTTGACTCTTAATCAAGCGAACGAGTCGTCTGTCGTTCCGGGTCAGATTTGCATCACTCCGTGTAATGCCCGTCTGCATTCCATTCCATTCCAACACTGCACGCGGTAGACCAATCACAGCAGACTAGACCATCTGACCAATCAGATAAGAGTAGGTTGACAGAAAGGAGGGGATTAGACAGATGAATCGCCGAACGAATCATTTGAGAGTCAGTCAATAAGTAAGGTTTATAATAACTGCCTATTAGAAAATGAAAGTGTTTCTTTTTACACCTTGTATGTATGTAAACTTGGACACTCCATAAACCAAAGTAGGACCTTAAAAATACTCTTTAACGTAAAAAGTTGAGTCCTGCCTAAATTTAACCTAGGTTTGCAGTTTAATTGGTTTGAATTGAATTGGTTCCTTTTTATACTAAATAATATGTAAAGACAAATAATAATCAACAAATAAAGAATAAATTACAATAAGCACAGTATTAGTCAAAGGTGTAGTCAGATCTGGGCTTCTAGATGTGGTGGTAGTTAATTTATCAATCTTTTAATTTAAACCTTTTCATGTACCTTAAGGGTGCTGTGTGTAATTTTTTGTAGGATCTATTGACAAAAATACATAACTATGTCTTCTGAGGTGTAGAAAGACCTTACATCATAAAGCGTTATGTTTTTATTACCTTACAATGAGCTATTTCTGTCTACATACACCACGGGTCCCCTTACATGGAATTCACCATGTTGTTTCTACAGTAGCCCTAAACGGACAAACTGCTCTACAGAGCGCGTTTCCTAAATACGTTATCTCCTTCGGCCAAGAAGTGAAAACGTGATGAGATCTTAGCCCTGTGTCAGTCACCGTAGTGCTTCGAAAGGGAGGGGTGAAGTGAGCCATTTGTTGCAATTCACAACCTCACCGCTAGGTGCCGCTAAATTTTATACACTGGACCGTTAAACAATGGTACAGCATTTATTAACATGTTTCCTAATTGAGATCCTTTGACTTGCTTTATTTACAGTAACATGGTTGACTATTTCATATCTCAGCTTAAAAGATCTGCATTGTATTATTTTACTCACTTTTGTGGTTATGTAAATGTTCTTCATGTGAGATGATCTGTATAATCACACCTATTCCTTTGCTCCAGAATGTCCTTTCAGCATGGTAGTCAGAGTATTAAGTGTATTTTTACAACCTTGCATTGCTCTCTTTTCTCTGATGACTTTCAAAACAGAAGGGGATGTACAGGCAGAGCCCACTTCTCCTTCAGAAGTCAGTCTTGAGGTTACAAAGGCTCCTGCTTTTCCACGTCCCTGTAAACGCCCTCCTTCCACTGCCAACTCGGGCACTCCGCCGTTACCTCCCTTCCAATCTCCTCTCTCCACGTCTCCTTGGGAGCTCCCCGATGATGGTTTTGCTCCCCTCAGCTCTGCTCCCGCTAGAGCTATGAGCGTGCCTCCAGCCCTGCAGGCTGCTCCTAAGGACTACACTACCCACAAGCCCCCTCTCAGCGCTCCCGCCACCGATGCACTTACCTCCTGGGCCCAAAGTCAATGGATTGCCTTTAATGATACCT
Organism: Triplophysa rosa; assembly: GCF_024868665.1. Taxonomy (NCBI): domain Eukaryota; kingdom Metazoa; phylum Chordata; class Actinopteri; order Cypriniformes; family Nemacheilidae; genus Triplophysa; species Triplophysa rosa. Next base: position 20,662,664 of record NC_079891.1, read on the forward strand.
CTGTGCCTTGTCGTGGACCGTCGCATCAAGCAGCGAGACCGCGGTCAGTGCCCCTGTCTCAACAGCCCAAGCTTTTCTCCAGAGGTCCTGCCATTGACTGCTTTGCCAGCACAGAGAGAGAAGAGAACGCCCCCAATCTGAGAGAAGCAGCAGTCAAAGGCGTGCAGGATGGTAAATTTTGCGGAATGAGAAGCATGTTTTAATCCATTAATGACATGTTACTTTTAACACGCCTATTGTTTTATTATGTAAAGAAAATATTTCGTTTATTTATTTATTTAAATAGTTTGGTGGATTAAATTTTTCATTTTTGTTTATTTAATTCTTTAAATAGTATTATTTTTTAAATATAATTTTTTTAAATATTTTTTTCTTTAATGACATTTTATTTTATAATTTTTATGTGGTGTAATCATTTTTTGCATTGAATGCATTGAAATGTTAACCAAAATATTCACCTTTAAGCCAATCACAGTAAGAGGAGAAACAAACAACTGCTATATACACTGGTTTTACAAGTCATTTTAACAAGTTGAAATTTTGTAATTTTTGTACATTAACTGATCAAAATATGTTTAAAAATATGATATATTGATCACATCTTTTTCACAATGTATATTACCATGTTTTTGTTATTGTAAAGTTCCTCAATAGTTACTTTATGTCCCCTCTAGTTAGAGAAGGGAACATGTCTGAATTTATTTGATGGTATTTAATTATTTTATATTTTATAAAATGAAAGCATGAAATAATTTGAAATGTTTTTAGCTAAACCTTGCTAAACCTTTATCACAAAAGGTCATGTAAATGGCTTAAAGGTGAACATGTGTTTTGTAATCTTATTTGTTGATTTTTTTTGTGATGTGCATTTTGTTTCAGTGGTGCACTTTCTGTTTTTTTATTGTTTATATTGTGACATTGCAACTAAGCATGTGCCTGTCTAAAGATCATTAGACTTGTTGGCTGACTGTAGATCAGTTGTAATCATTGGATTTGATTATTAGCTTGTGTGACATCAATCCTTCAGTTTCAGGTTATCTTTTTATGAATTCAGTGCTTAAATTTTGTAAGTCTTTGTGGTCATAACATTTGTTGTCTTTTCATGCACAGTACCAAATAGGCCAACCACCCCACTGGGCACAGCAACCATCGTGCCACCTCCAAGACCCTTATCACGGCCCAAACTTCCTGCTGGCAAGCTGTCCGGCATCAATGAAACTGTGAGTAAAACAGAAACTTAAAATGTACATATTCAGATACTTATTTGATTCTGATCATCATGAGAAATACTGAATTCATACTGAATTTATACTTCTTTACCAACTGGAATTGAATTATTGATGACTAGTTCTTTGCTTTCTGCAGGGCCGACCGTTCAGCCCTCCTAAAGTGTCAAACTCCAGCCCTCCTCCTGCTCCACTTGCTCGAGCTGAGAGCTCCTCCTCCCTCAGCTCCAACACCTCCCTGAGCGCCAGCAACACGCCGACTGTCGGTGAGTCATTTCCATCAAACATTAAACATGTATTCATCATGAGCCATTTGCATGAACACCGCACACACGTGTTTGTATAGAAAACTTACGTTCACAATGTATATTGTACTCATTGTATCATAATCAACACATCACACACTAGATCACTCCATCCTCTTGATGGGCTGCTTCTGCCCTGTTTCTTTTCTTTTGTTTTTTCCTTCTCATTTTGATTTAAGAGGACGATGTGTTTGTGGGGAAACTGCCCACGTTTGAGAAGAGATGTGAGACGCCGGCAGGTAAAGTGTATAACACCAAGAGGAATAGTTTGTTCTAACTTACAATACTAACTGACTCCTGAATGATAATCTGTCCTTGAACGACCAATCACATTGCCCCATCTACTAAACCACACCCATTCCCTTCTAAAAGTTTTTTTCTGTGACTCACCATTTGCTCTTTGGTTTTTCCAGTGTCTGAAACTAATGTGGATGATTATTGAAATCATAACACTGTCTGTGACTGTTGTTGTTGATTTATTGTGACAGATGAGGATGCATGACAGAGATCTCAGTTCTAAGAGTCTTGTTTTTTTTAAATATCTTTGGTGTCTCTCTCCCTCTCTTCGCAGGAACTTCTCGTGGGCCCAGTCCAGTGACATTGGCATCCCAGGATGCTTTGCCCATTGCTGTAGCATTTACAGAGTCAGTAAATGCCTATTTCAAAGGAGCAGATCCCAGCAAGTGAGTTTTATATGATCTGCCTTGCCAAGACTATACAAACCATTCAGACTTCACATACTGTTCACAGTTTCTATGATCATGGAAAATCTGGAAACATTACAGAGCTTTAAAACTCATTTCCAGGTCTGGAAAAACCATAGAAACGAATGCCGTTTTAGTAATGGAAATGTATACAGTGAATATAAATGATATGCCCAGTTCTAAAATATTTTATTATTTTCATCTCTTAAAAATGATTTTAATCCTTATCCAATAATAATAAATAACTGAAGGATTTGTGGAAAATCAATGAGAACCCTGTGAACATTTGTATGTGGGTGTTCTCAGTAGTTACCATCGACAGTTAAAGCCATTTCATGTGTGTTATAGAACTGACAATGTGCGCTTCGTAATAAAATGTCTCCTACGTTTACTGTTTCAGTTAAAGTTTTGGTGTCAGTTAAAGGGATACTTCACCCAAAAATGAAATCATTTTATCGTTATCATTTACTCACCCTTGAGTTGTTCTAATCTGTATAAATTTCTTAGTTCTGATGAACACAGAGAAATATATTTGGAAGAATGCTTACAACCAAACAGTTCTTGGCCACCATTGACTACTATAGCAGGAAAAATGACAATGGTAGTCAAAAGTGCCGCAGAACTGTTTGCTTTCCTACATTGTTCAAAATATTTAGAGGCCGTTTACACGAGATCGTTTTCAACAAAAAACTGAAAACTTGTTATGCGTTTTGGCTGTTCATTTTCACGAAAACGGCGTTTTGGGGGACTTGAAAACGCAAACTTTTGAAAACGGGTCTCAAAGTGCAAGTTTTTGTAAACGACGGCATTATAGTTTCCATGTAAACTCTGAAGGCGACGCTCTACTGCACCACTACGACCAGCTAAGTATTTATATGCTCACTACTATGAACACACTTACACGCCGACAACGTGTATTAAATTAGCGCTTTTAGATTAAAACAGTGTATGCTGATGTGCGCAAGCACATAGGGTTTCTTTATAGCGCAACAGCGCCATCCACTGGCCTGGCATGCATAATACATTGTTTTTATTCGGTTTCCCGGAACCATGTAAATGCAGATCTTTTTGACAACGCTGTTGTGTGTAGTGTGTGTACGTTAAACTTTTCAAAAATACTCCTCAAGATTACAAAACTTTTTTGTTTTTTAGCGTGTAAAAGTTTTTTGTGTTCAACAGAACAAAGAAACTTTTAAAGCTATTTTTCTACTATGGTGGAAGTCAAACTGTTTGGTTTCAAGCATTCTTCCAAACATCTTTCTCTGTGTTCATTCAGAACAAAGACATTTTTACAGATTTGGAACAACTCGAGGGTAAATAAGAATTTGGATGTTCTTTAATATAGCTCAGCATTATAGCCCACTGTGTGTTTTAGGTGCATTGTGAAGATCACAGGAGACATGACTCTGTCCTTCCCCAGTGGCATCATCAAAATATTCACCTCCAGTCCATCTCCTCCTGTCCTCAGCTTCAAACTCTCAAACACTAGCCGACTAGAACAGATCATGCCTAACCAACAACTACTGCACAGGTGAGTGTGTTTGCGCGGGTTAAACAAAGACGTTTCTGCAAATCTATTATGAGAAAACAAAGTGGCATGAATATAATTATTCCTGAGAGCCATCTTATTATGGTCATGACTTGTTCAGTGCATCAGTGCCTTTCAGGTCAAACTGTTGAGCCTGAACTAATGTTTTTCTCACTCACCCCACCCTCTATTTATTGTGAGTTCCTTCCAGTAGCTCCCAGGCATGACTAATCGAATCAAGAGGGATTTGTGATTTAATAGTTAGACTGGAGTTATAGTTGTTTATGCTGTTACATTGACACGCAGTAATGAATTATTGAGTTTTATATTGTGTGCACATTTTGCAGCGACTCCTCCCAGAGTGACACAAACTCTAAAGACTTCTGGCTAAACATGCCGGTACTGACGGCGTACCTCAGGAAGAGCTCTGAGCAGAACCCTGCAGCATCCTATTATAATGTCGACATCCTCAAATACCAGGTTCTTAGCTTTTCATTCTGTTTCCTACATTTGCCCCATCAGGTTATCCATGTTGTTTTAGTGTCCTAGTAAGTATGGATTGGTAGTATCCAATTTTGTTGCAATGAATGAACAAAATGAAAAAAATTATTTTGGATCAAATTAGGTCATTTGTCCTGATATTTGATTGAAATCCCATTTTAATTCTCCTAACATGGTTGATGATGAAGTTAATGGTGAGCAGCTAGGTCCATTGACTGATTTTTCACCTTTCAAGGTATGTTCAAATGGGATCCAGTCCACCCCTCTGAATCTCATAGCGTACTGGAAATGCAGTCCTAGCACCACAGATCTACGGGTGGACTACCAGTACAACCCAGAGTCCATGCAGCCCCCCGTGTCGCTTACCAACATACAGGTGTTAGTGCCGGTCAATGGCGGGGTCATAAACATGCAGTCACTTCCCAGCGCCATCTGGTGAGTTGGAAGAATAAAGTGCACACAAACAAAATATCATAAGGAGAAAAATTACTGCTGCATTAAGTTTATTTATTATCTAGTATACACTAACAACAGTCAATGCCTCAACTCCTCTGTTTTATCGTAATAAGATTGTTTTTGTCTTTGAATCAGGAATGCAGAACAAAACAAGTTGTTATGGAGACTGAGTGACATCTCTGACAAGTCTGAAAATGAAGGTATGAACAAAGATAAAGGATAATATACTATAAAACAATTTACTTTTTTAAAGGTGCTGTGTGTAATTTTTGGGATGATCTATTGATAGAAATGCAATATAATATACATACAGCTATGCCTTCAGAGGTGTATAAAGAGCTTACACAATGAAGCGGTATGTTTTTATTACCTTAGAATGAGCTATTTCTATCTACATACACCGCGGGTCCCCTTGCATGTAATTCGCCATGTTCTGTCAGCCGTCGTAGTGTTTTGAAAGGGAGGGGGAGGGGTGGAGTGAGCGGTTGTTTGCAATTTGCAACCTTGCCGCTAGATTTCACTGACTGGACCTTTAAACATCAAAGAAATAGATTTCAGTACTTGCACAACTTTTTGTTTTTGTTTGGCACATACTGTATCTGCTCTGGTTGTTTCGTGATCTTGACACAATATAATGTAATATAATAATATTAATTATATTAATAATATAATTCAAAACTATCAGACCTGACTGCAAACCTGAAATGCAGGTTTCACATTTTTCATGTGAAATGGGTGTTTACACAGAATTTTTTAAAGGGGTCATATGGTGCGAATACGTGTTTTTCTGTGTCTTTGGTGTGTTATAAGTTGCCCATGCATGTATTAGACACGTAAAATTGCAAAAATTAAAGTGTCAGAACAAAAGATGCATTCTATCTAAAAGCGAATGCTCACTCAGACCTGCCTGAAACTCCTCATGTAACCACACCCCCACAAATCTACGTCAGTTCGTGGTATGACTTGACAAAGACTGCCCAAATGTATGCGCAAGTAAGGTGGTCGTACCTGTCAGTACAATTGCTTTGAGAGGGGTCTAGCTGCAGCCAATGGGGCGAGTGGAGCTCCACTCTCGAACAGGAAATACGTCACTTCCACTCAATAATAAAGAAGGGGCAAAATGGCATCGCTGAGCTCTCCGAAGTTCAAACTTTAACTCGGGTAATTTTATCTCAGCATCCCTACACTACTTGCAGACTGACACTGTCTTAACGTGCAATGCAAGCATAACGCATATGGCTTCCGTGAAATTACGCAAAAAGGATGAATGAACACGATGGATTTATATATTTTTGACGATCAATATTGATGTCTCGCCAATGTTAGCTGATGTTGCATGAATTTCTTTAAAATACAGGTTTAGAAAATCCTATTTTTTTTATATAATCCACCAAAGTACTGAAAACCCTGATGTTACACACCCCGGTACCGTAGGTGGCGATATACACCTAAACATGTTGGTTGCGACCCGCCATTAGAAGGAAAGAAGGAGAAGAACGATCGTTATTTACTGTTACTTGCAGTTGATGTGTTTTGTAAATTTAGTTTGTGTTTTTTACTCAAAACAATTAAAACTTAATTTGTGGAAATTATTCAACATTTTACTGTGGTTGTTTTGTATGTTATTTTGCTAAATTATTTGTGTTCACATTTTTCATTTTTATAAAAATTAATTTATTTGATGTTTCATTTATTGTTCTCTGCTAACTATTATAATGTTTACTTTCTAAATACAAACCTGGAAGCAATGTCTGGATTTAGTAACATTAAAGGTATTTAATAACATTTAAACAATCATTTTGTAGCATTTGTAGAAGTATTTATTGACTTTAAAACAGCGCCGTTTCATAAATTACTTCCGGGATGTTGGTCAGAATTAGGTGACATATATCCGCTCGGGCTTCGAGTGGAGGTGACGTATTTCCGCTTTTGAGTGGAGCTCCACTCGCCCCATCGGCTGCAGCCAGCCCCTATTGATTGCTTTGGAACCTGATGTTCCAAATATGGTAAGAGGCGTTACATTTCCATCACACACTTGCAGTATTCGACCAATCACTACGCACTGGTTAACTGGCCAATCATAGCACTTTTCAGAGCTATGAGCTTTGTTAAAAATCTGCACGTTTCAGAGAGGCGGGGCAAAGAGGAGATACAAACATGCACGGTATGTGGAAAATACAGCGTTTTTACTTTAAATCGTGTACACACATTGCATTACATCTAAAACAAACGATAATATTCGTTTTAGTCGTGTCATATGACCACTTTAAAGGCACCACCCTATAAAATGACCAACTTAATTCTGAAGGTCAGAGAAAAGTGAAAAATAATAATATGAAGAAAAAACTTAATTAACTCAAACAATTAAATAAGTAAAACGCAATAATATGGCACTTATTAAAAGTCTTTTTACCCTTTTTTAACTATATCTGTTGATTTCCCAGAAAGCTGTTCTTCCACAACTGCCACGTTTGATGTTGACTCTGTGTGTTTATATCAGGCTCTGGTTCTTTGAGGGCGAAATTTGAGCTGTCTGACGGCCCATCCAACCCTGCCACCCTGGCTGTTCAGTTCTTCAGTGAGAGCAGCACTTTGTCTGGTGTAGACATGGAACTAGTAGGCTCTGGTTATCGCCTCTCCCTTAATAAGAAAAGAGTCGCCACTGGTAAGACTTCACTGAAGTGCCACATGCACCTGCTTTAGAGCTCACACACAAGTATATGATGTGATGTCATAATGCCTTGAAAAGGGATGCAAACTGTTTATTGACCATTTTTAATCATTTGATGTAAAGTGGTTACTGAAAGGACAGAATATAACATTAATACGTGTGTGTCTGTGTGTGTACATTGACAGGCCGCTATATGGCTGACTGCTGAGATGATAGCAGAGCAAACACAGGGAATCTGGAGGTGAATTTCTGATCTATTCTGTCAATGCTTCTAAATATTTATGGAGGATCTGCAAAGGTAATGGAAAAAGTGGGCTGTCTGGGTGAAGATTTACCATCCAGTTCCAGCGAAGCACCTTTCTGGAGACAAGAGATTTTTATACTACAGTAACGTAGCACTGAGTATCAAACACTGTGTAATAGGACGAATAAAACAAAAAGAGAAGAGATGTCAGGATATCGGTGAATGAAATCATTAATCGTTGATACTTTTTAATCTATTCAGACTTTTATAAAGTCAGAACGTTAGTGTTCTTTTCATATGTATAGTTAACAATTTGTAAAATAAATTATGTATAAACACACAGCAGCATATCTAAGCAAAAAGTGAGAAAACGGCACTAACAATCTTTCTGTATATTTGTTTAGCATTTGTTCCAACCTTTTATTCACCCAAAAGTCAGTCACAATGACAATGAAGATAACAAACAGTGAGAGAAAATGGCTCAGCTACAGACCAATCCGTGCTCACAAAATGCCTTGTTGCCATTGGTTATTGTTATAGCTGAGCATTAAGCTTTTATCTGCTTAATTCAGTTTCATTTTTTTCTTATTTACTTTGTTTTCTGTGTATATTTTCTGTTTCTCATTATGAATGTGCAATGAAGGTATAAGCTTTCAGAATGACTTTCATGGATTGATGGTTAATTTTAGTGCCAGTTTCAGCATCGTCAAGAAAACCTACTGGTTAGCAAAAGTTAACTTATACACTGACCTCAGTGCCTCTTCTGTTACTTAAAATAATGCTTTAGCTTGAAAGAGCCCATCTTGTTCCCTTTTTCATGACTTCATATCATAGCTCTTCCTTTATTATTAGTAAGTGCCAGTTCAGTTTCTGACAGGAATTTGCTTCTTGATTGGATATTAAAGGGAAACATCAAAAATCAGTCTAAAACATATTAAATTTAGCCTTTGTTCCTAAAACTTCTGTACCAAAACAGGATTGTTATGTGCCTGTTTAGTCATGTTTATAGACATGAGTTGAGGCTGTGTTGCTTCTGTAAGCACATGCTCAGGCCTTCTAGATGGAATACGTGTATATCTGTGCAGAGTTCTACCAAAATATCCAACGAAAAATCATCACTGTGAGATAAAGGCAAACCCGGTCTTGGTGACTGTTGTAGTTTTGGATGGATGCTTGTTTATAAACAGACCAAAATGTTTAGAATTTTGAAATATTGAGATGCATTACAAGCGTAGTCTCAGTGTACTTTACTATTGATTTTTCATTTCATTGTAATTTTAAGGGACAATGGTACTTTTTTTTCACCAAATGTGCAGTCACCTCTTTTGGAGCGTTTTGTGGTTTTTCAGCTCAGATTAATGAATGGCTTTAAGTAGATTTGCCAAATGTAGATTGAAAAGCACAATGAAATGGAATGATTTGGAAATCACAGGAAAACTGATATGTAGAAGTCTGGTCTCAGAAATTTCTTCCACCAGGCATGAATTTTAAACGTTTTATCTAAATATATTGCTTAGCTTTGAACCACAGTAATTTGTCATCTTAGTGCCATCAAGGTTATTCTCGTCTTTATTTCTATGTGGTGGAACCCAGTGAAGAGATTCACTGTGTTTTTGGGGGTCAGTAGCAGGCAGTGGTTTGGGAAAACCCCATCTGCCCTCATGCAAGTGACTATTTGCCTTGTCCTCCGTGGAGGACCACTTCTCCAAGGGCTACCCCGAAACCGCAGACACTATTTGTACCTTAAAAAGAGCAACAACACTAATAAACACTAAATGTCAACAATGAAGGATCTCATGAATCTGGAAACAGTGACATTCTTCAGAATTATGTCTTGTTTTCACCAGGAACCTTTTTGGATTGTAGCCTTAACCGTTTTGTGAAGTAACAAAGTGAAGATTTTATATACTGAATCCTCACCGTTTGTATGTAATTCTTGCTAATATTTGTAATTTTTTAGGATTTGTATGAAATGTGGTGTTGGTATTACGAGTACAGAGGCAGAAATCAGCTGGTCAACATCCGGATCAATGTAGCATTCAAATATATTACAATATTGCCTTTTTCAGTCCAGGGCTTCTTTAAGTGAATATGAACTAAATGTGTAGTTAGCAAGCTGGTTCTTGCTGCCTCTACAGCCATCACGTAGATATTCAGAGTGGTTTTGGAACAATGAAAAAGTCCACATGTCCACATTTAATTAAAAGGTAAAATATTTGCGCTTGTGATTTTTTTGTTTTGTTTGTTTGACTCACATAATGTAAATTTTTACAAATATGTCTGCCTTTTTCTCTGTTTTATGATGGTCTGTGTCAGTAATAAATGTGTAATATATAAATCTATACAAATATAAAATATACTACAGAACACTGATTATCTTGTCTTCTTTTCTCATATTGTCCCTCCTTAGATTTTTCAACCAAGAATGCTTTGTTTAGGGTAAACGTGTCAAGTTTCGTATTCGTATAAACAATAGCCGTTTTTAAAAATGAAAATTCTGTCATCATTTACTCACCCTCTTGTCATTTCAAACCTATGTGACTTTCATTCTTCTGCAGAACACAAAAGAAGATATTTTGAAGAATGTAGGTAACCAAACAGCGGCGGTACCTATTGACTTGCATTGGTTTTGTGTCCATACAATATGTATTGACACCTTTGTTCGTTTACCCATATCCCTTAAAATATCTTCTTTAGGGTTCTGCAGAATAAAGAAAGTCATACAGGTTTGAAATGACAAGATGGTGAGTGAATAATGACAGAACTTTCATTTTTGGGGGAACTATCCCTTTAAGCAAACGGATGCAAACTTAGCCTAATGCGCCTACTCATTTTTGTGTAGCTTTACCCCAGATTGTACACCATTGCATTTACATGCTGACCTCGGGAAGACCTCATTATGTTAGTCTGACTCGCCTTTGTTACTAAAAAACTGCAGTCTTCATTCAACTTCTTGACCTGGGCTGTAGACTAAGGGGGAGGTAAACCACACATTTACTTGCACGTAAAACTCCTCTAATATTTATACACTTATTAATGGAAACATATGTACAGTTTACACTTAAAACCCCTTTAAACCAAATCTACGCCCTTGTTGACTCTTCTGATAGCTGAAGTGCATTAGGGCAGAGATCAGTTTCTGAGTTTTTTTCGATGTAATGTAGACCTTCTCATAAATTTGGTCTGCGCTGCCACCATTCAGTCATGTATTTGTGCTCTGGATTTCATGCACTTGATGGTTGATTTATAGTCGGAAAAGTATGGACAGATTTAGCGATAAAGCAGTTCATCATCAGATCTAGTCACACGTGAGTTACAGTGAGTGACATGCTTTGGTACTCTCTCTGCGCTTCGTGTGTGTACGTGTTTACACAGTCATGCTTCTGAACACATCTGCTGCACTTCCAGTGCTCCACGCAAAGTGAAATGAAACTTACCCACATGTGCTAGCCATCCGGCTTTCTTATGCACCTCGTGTGTGTCTTTTTATGTGTTTAGGTATGTGTCAGGGTCGCAGACCCCTTCGTGAACCCTTTCGAAAAAGTATGGCGCGATCCACGTCAGACCTGCTTAATTGATCTGAATTGCTGATTTATCTGTTGAAGTGAATTGACTACTTTACCCGGTCTGGTGGCTACTGTATTTCTCATGGTCAACAACAATCAATATATCGGTGTAAATTTGAAAACGATCCTGATTGTATGCGTGATTCAAGGGGGAGAGGGTCTTTTGTGTCTTAGCTAACTGATTTAAAATGTTCTTTGGATGTTGTCACAGGCTGTGTTTTCTCTGAGACTCTGTAGGGCAATACAGTTGAGTTATTAAAGAAGGAGAGCGCAGAAGCGGCATCACTTACATTTACGCTCCATTACAAAATGACATGGCCTTTTGATCCAGCGCCCCCCTCTTCGGCGTGAGCAAAACCATCTGAACAAACACCCGCTGGACCTTCATAACTTAAAAATGTGTTTGCTTTTCTCCTCCATCTCACACTGTTCCCCTCATTTACTCCTCTTTAATCCTTTGGCTTCTTTCTCTCTCTCTCTCTCTCCATTTTCATCTTCTCCCATCTCTGTACCTTCTCTTCCTCCTCTACTAACCACACCTCATATCATTCTTCTCCTCCTCCTCTTCAGCTTTTGGTAGGTCTCCCAAAACAACAGTGCAGGAGGAGCTTGCTTCATACCATCTAAAATCCCTCAAATTCTCCCAAATTTTGTATTTTATCCTCTAGAATCCATATGATGAAAGATGTTTTAATAGAGACCTTGTTTTAGTCCCGTCGCAACTCGTAATGTTTTACGGCGAAGACCAGGCCCTGTCGACTCCTCAAGGTGAACGTGAAGCCAGTGATGCTTTTGCCAGTACTGCGATGGTTGATGGAGTCCTCATGGACATGAATTTGGGCATGGAAAGAGTTTGGTTGGCTTTCTTAGAGTTTGTGTGGGTTAGATTAAGAACATTTGACTGGGCGCGTACACACATTCATTAAACAATTCTGCTTAGGGCTCAGTGACAAAGCAACCGTGTGTGTGGATGCAAAAGTTCACTCATTCTGTTTACAGTCTGGCATTGATACAGTTGGCCATCTGCTGAATGGAATTTGACTGATTAAACATTGTGATTGGCTCCCTTCGGTCATTCACAGACAGAACTTGTTTCTGTTTTTGTATGTGTGGCTGTTTGTGTCCCTGTCTATGTCTCTCTCCACACTGGTTTGAAAGCAGCAAATTGGTTAATGGGTGGGTACAACTGCCTTCATAGGGAGCCAGAGAGAAGCGGTGGATGAGAGATCAGAGTAGTGGAAAGATGGAACAATGGGAGGATAGGGGAGAGAGAAGCAGATTGGAGAGAATCAGAGATGCAGGAGAAACAGAGGCTTCCGTGTCTGGCAAGCGGAGGCACGTCATGAGCAATTTGTCACAAGGTTGGGGCCACGGCGAAAGATGGTGACTCCTATGGAGCAACCCCCATGGTGTCCTACTATACTATCTCCCTGCCAGAGATGAGTTAACACTGACTGCACCAAAGCACAGCAAAATAATATCAAGATACCAATTCATTTGTTAATATTGTGTACTTAAAGGGATAGTTCACGCAAACATGAAAATGATTTGATCATTTACAACCTGTATGACTTTCACCTGCAGAACACACACAAAAAAAAGAGATTTTGAAGAACATCGGAAACCAAACAATGTTGGCCCCCATTACCTTCCATTGTATGTACACAAAACCACTGAGACATCACTTTAAGCTTATGTATAATACAGCTTAAGGCATGATATCACCTTATCTTGTGTTTTTATTTAAAATTTATTCAAAAAATTTAAGAATTGTTATTTTCAGAAAACAAATGTGCTCAGTTTGCAATATTATTAACATAACGTTGTCCTGCTTTTTGAACGAATAATAGAATATTATGTGGAGTGGTCTGGACTGGACTGGACTGGACTAGACTAGAGAATATATTAAATATATGTCAAATGTAGTATAGAACCGAAGTACAGAAACAAAAATCACGCTAGTCAAATACAGATGGGTGGAGTAGCTCTCAGCTGATTGGCTGTGAAGGAAGTGCAGTCTGTGACTGTCACAATGGAGCACACTCTTACTAAATGAAGTGGGATGAGGAAGAGAGAGAAGTGGGTAAAAAGAGCATGTGTACAATGGAAAGTCATTAAGGCCATTTCATGTGATTGTAGACTAGCCATTGGAGGATGTGGCCACTCATGCAAATTAGCACACAACCAAAACATTTTGCTACATCAAGCTCTCCCCATGAACCTTTGGCGGGAAATGAAGAGATGGGGGAAATAAGAACAGCAGCGAATGTCAAAAGAAATGTGTAGGAGAAAAATTAGTGACAGTTATCAGAACTCTTAGATATCTTGTGTATCAAACCCAGCCAATAATTAATCCAGAGCGCAGTCTTACGAAGACATTATTCCACTTTTGTTTTGTCACTTCATAATGCATAGAAAAATACGAGACAAAATCAAAAGAAAATTTCAAAATTCAAACAAAGACTTGTCTGAAGCATTGACGCTGACAGTATTTGAGCCATGAAAACTCAGATATCAAACACTTTCCTGTCTACCCTAAACACACACATACCAGCACACACATTTGTTATTCACATGCATACTAGACACGTCATGATCACAAAGAGAGAGGAAATGTTCTCCTCATAAATATTTGGAGTTGACTTAATTGAAAGAGTGTGTCAAGCCTAAAATCTGAGCCGATTTTAAACATTCTTGTGCTGGAATCTATTCTCTTCCTAAATGTTTCTCAGGTGTCTCCTCTAGCTTTGTGAAGAGAATTCAAACAAAATCTGCGACTCAGGATGGCTCTAGCACATGGCTTGACCTTCAGTCTCGCAAAGAAAGGAATTTATCACGACTCGCAATCATTAAAAAACTGTAAATCAGTGAGTCGGATTGTAAATGATTAGATTTGAAACTTGAAATTAAAACTTCTCATTTTATCGTCTCATGTGACACTTTTAAAAATAAAGGTACTTCACGGTGCCATAAAGAACCTTTAACATCTAAAGAACCTTTCTGTTTCACAAAAGGTTCTTTGTGGTGAAAAAGAGGTTCTTCAAATTATAAAAAGGAAGAAAGAGATGGTTCTTTAAAGAACCTTTGCCTAAATGGTTCTTTGTGGAACCAAAAATGGTTCTGCTATGGCATCGCTGTGAAGAATCTTTCGGGAACCTTTATTTTTAGGAGTGAACAGTAGTTTGTTGCGTGAGGGTTTATGCAGACGTATGTTTTGTTGTGGTACTCAGTGCTTGTCCTGGTTCTCAGGCGCACCAGAAGTTTTATCCCACTCTACCAAATTTAGTTGATATAAACTTTTGTTCTGTTGTATTTTTCTGAGAGTACTAATATTAGGAAAATAGTCAGTATGTGCACATGTCTTTAGTTGTTGTTGTTGTTTTTAAAATGATAAAGACAAGCAAACCTGTAAAGCACTGTCACGGCCCACTGTCTGGCCTCATTCACCACCGGACTACAGTAACCACAATACTTTTCACTGGTCACACCTGATCCCCATCATCTGGACATTATTAATTAATCCCCATCACCTGTCTACCCCTCCTTATCTGTCCTATTTAACTTGTCTCCTTAGTTTAGTTTTTTGTCTGGTATTGTATATGCATATGGTGTTGTGCGGTTCTCTGTGTCGGCTTCAGCATGAATATTATTTAAAAGTATTGGATTATCTGCGTCTCTCGAGTGTTCCCTGCACGAACCGTTACAAGCGCGTGTTTTCTTTAGCACATAAGACATGTGGAGGTGTTGTGCCACAACACAAAAACGACACTAAACATCCTGACAATCGTTAAAAAATAATGGAAAAAGACACGGTGTATGGAAAACATTGCAAATCATTGCACTCTATTCAAAGAAGTTAATGCATACTGTTGTGCATTTTTAGGTAGACCTACCATTAAAATGTTATACTTTAACAAAAAATGCTTATTGTTTTGTAATTTCGCATTAGCTGAAACATTATCCAAGAACCACAGTAAAATGTTTAATGTAAGGTAAATGCGTCATCAGAGTTAAGTAACAGTTTGTTTTGGTTAAATGGATCCTTGTTTATGTTTGCTAGCTCTTGGTGAAAGGTTGATATTTTACTCCATTAGGACTCCAGAGAGAGGGAGAGATTAAGGAATATAACTGATAGAGAATCGTGTTATATGAAACAAATTGTTAAGGTTGAATGATTGTATTGCACAGAATTGTTTCTAATATTTTGAAATCGTTGTTTAAAAACTTTTTGAAAAGAGTTTGTTTAATGAAGTAAATGCGGTCAATTCTGCACACATTGTCATGTTATCCAGTTAATAATCTAAAACGCAATAAAACATTTACATTTTATTTTGTTGACACATTAACAATGTTTTACTAATGTTTAGTCAACAGTACAAAGCCGAATGTTGTTCTCTCTGTTAATGCTCTCTGATCATGTTATGATGCATTTGGTAAACTTTTTTTTATTCATCACTCAAAATGAGTCTGCACACTGACACATGACCTTTCACTCGACGAAGATGTCAGAGTTGAGTGCTCACGCCAATGCGATCTGTGGCAGTTGCTGCGTTTTTTGTTACCTGTTAACTAACTACTCAATGTTCCTAAAGGCATCTCCAGAAACAGACAATTCATTTCCTAACCCTGAATTGAAAAGACTGGGAGCACATCTTGTAGCCACCAGATGACACGTGACGGCTTTCAAGATCTTTGGAAGAACATCATGGAAAGTAGGAATCATTGGATAAACCCTCCTGGCCCAAGTGATGCCGTAGCTTCTTTTTGTAACTCCATCTCAAACTTCGACCGAAGTCCCAGCAATGTTCCTGTAACGCCCAGCCGGGTACCAAGCTGCACAGATAGTCTGGTGTCCGATGGAGACAAAGCTGGTGCCACACTACTATTCTCTGGAGCCTTTTTGACCCTGATTGGTATGACGTTAACAGCGATGGGGTGGACAAAGTACAATGTGAACCAGAGCTACGAGTGGACGCAGCTACTTGGGCCTATTTTACTGTCAGTTGGAGGCATGTTTGTGCTCATAAGCGTCTGTAAATTCCGAATGCTCTCCTGCCAGTCCTGTAAGCAGAATGACGGGGAGAGGACATCTGACACAGACCCTCTGCCACCCCATTCAGGACCATCGTTTGTCTTCACTGGACTTAACCAACCCATAACCTTCCACAGAGCTACGGTAGTACAGTACATCCCGCCACCATACGGCTCTTTGATACAGGACCAGAGTTTGGGTACGGCTGATGGTTTGCATTCCGGTCACCAGCCATTGGCAGTTACAGTGAACCCGCCACCACAGTACTACAGCGTGTATCCCATGGAAAACCTTGCTTTTATTTCTGGTGAATATGACAACACTGCAGTAGAACAGAAGGAAAGCAGGTATGATGCAGGTGTAGAAAACTGGTGATAGTTTATGATTTAGACTGATTTACATGGCAGTATGACATAAAGATGATATAGATTATAAATTTGTCACATTATATCATTAGACAGTTTAATAGGGATGTGAAGAGGAGATTTTCATGACACTTAAAACTCATTGCAGGAATCCCAGCAGCTCAGGGGAAGAGGAGGAAGGGAAAGTGAACACAGCAGATAGCGCCTCCTCTCCACCTGCATATGAAGACATTTTTGCTACCTCTTCATGTGACTCCTTATGAATGAATAAAGCACATTTCCTGATATACATGATATAATATAGTCCATGTGTTTACTGCAGGTGCACTACATTTGTGCAAGTGTTTCAACAATCTGTCACATAAGGATAAAATGTAAAAACATTACACAAAATGAACAGCATGTTAGTACAGATTCAATCCTTATACACTGAAAAAAATGATTTTTTGCCTTAGTAGATCTTATGAAAAGAAATGATTAAAATATACTTAATATAACTATATGTTCCTGTTTTTAACCGAAAACATTTGTTAAAATAACGTAAAAATCTAGAGAATAAAATCTACTAATATTGGTCGTTTAGATTTAAATTATTTTGTTTTGAGTAATTTTAATTGAACAAATTATTAAGTAAATCCAACTAAATTTTATTATGTTAAACCCATTTAGATTGGTCAAATTAAGTT
Organism: Triplophysa rosa; assembly: GCF_024868665.1. Classification (NCBI taxonomy): domain Eukaryota; kingdom Metazoa; phylum Chordata; class Actinopteri; order Cypriniformes; family Nemacheilidae; genus Triplophysa; species Triplophysa rosa. The sequence goes on from NC_079891.1 coordinate 20,679,948, forward strand.
TACTTATTTATTTTTACTCATTTATTTTGTGTTGGGACTACATAAAAAAAAATTGTAGATATAAATACTTCGGCAGTTGATCCGTAGTTCCCAGCATGCTTTGTGTCTGACTGCATTGGGAGATTCATTTTCAAGATTAATTGCTATTTTAAGTGTTTTTCAGTAAAAAGAAAGACTTGTTCGTGTTTTGTGTTGATTTATCTTTGAGATTTAGGAGAGCTTCGGCATTATTTTTAAGTTTGGGTTTTTTAAATTGTTACCGTTGTTCAGAAGAGCGGCGCTTGTGCCTAGGATGAGGGAGGCACGATATTAGTTATGAAGTGTGTTACTTCATTTATTGAGCAGTAACTGTGCTAATACCAGCACAGAGACCACCAGTCTCTTCTTACTTGACCATCTAAAAAAGAAGTATATTTCAATATGAAAGTAAGTGATCCGTGAGGTTTTAATGATTTTGATCAGAGCAATTTTTTCGTTTACTTTAAGTAACATTTACTTGATATTTTAACAAAAGCGTAATGTATTTAATTAATAAGTAGAATTTACTTTATTCTGACTAGTAAGTCGTACTTGAATTATAGCAGCAAATTTACTTTAAAAAATTTTGTGCAAATTGTTACGAGGATTTTATTAAGTAAATTCTACAAGTTATTTTTTTCAGTGTAGCCTATTTTCAGTTTTAGATCAGGTGAAAGTGAGCTGGTATATCGTCTTGCTCGTTGACTGTTCTCAGTTCAGCTCGCATAGCATACACGGGCGTCTAAGAAGGGCCACATGGGGGCAGAGTGTGGGAGTCAGGCAAAGTTCCTTTTCTACCAACGTGGAGGAACAGAGGATAAGTCTTTCCTTTGTATTTTTATATTTAAACGTTCAACGTTTTTCAAATGAATGAATACTAAGTTACAATGAACTTAGATTACAGGACAGGCTGTCCGATGATGTGTCTAGAAAACAGCTTTATCTAAAAATGTTCCGTTCAACAAACGGAAATGCACACTGCCCATCACTGGATGTATACGCAATTAACACTATTCTTATGAGTTGAACAAATAGAGTCTTTATTATAACTGAAAGAGTAATATGCAATTGACCCATGTTCTGATATAAAATATATGCCTTAAATAGGCTGTCATGCCCGATTAATATTATATTTTATTATTAAAACGAATATGCTCTTTGAATAAAATTTTAGCTTTATCCATGCACAACTAGAAAAGTTTTTAATGTTTGCTGTTCTAGTTGGCTCTAAGCTCATTTAAATAGGTTAATTTAAACTTATAAAACCATTTCAACAATATTTTTACAACAAACGTTCAGCAGGTTGTTTGTCAAAATGTATTTAACCTACATTGCAATTTTGTTTTCTCGGACTCTGTTTACATTTGGACCAAGTAGCTATTACAATGCATAATTGCTTAATTTAAACATTTTAATTAGCCTTACATCCAAGGTCATTTTAAAAGAGTAAACACAATTTCCGTTCCAGTTCACGTGCTTTCACTTTTGATGTCACTTTTAAAAGGCTTTTTTCAATTAAAACCCTCAGTAATAAACAAAAAAACGTTTCCCCCTTCAATATTGAAAAATGTGCGGAATCTAAATGGCTCCCAAATTCACGAATAAACGAATACTTATTTTGCTATGCTTGTTAGAAATTTCTGACTTGCATAGCCTATACATTCCCACTTGGACCATTTATTTCCACTTACATAATCATTAAAATAGCTGCCTTTAAACCATTAAAATGACTTGGGGGTACACAAAATGCACATTTTAAACGAAGTGCCAGCATTTGTGCTGCACCAGTGCTATGAATTTCATTAATTTGACTACAGTCAACTGCAGAGACCCACTTCATATATTACTGAACATTTGAACGTGTGAGGAAAGAGGAAAGTGACCACATTAACAGCATTTCGCCTTGGGTTGCCTTATACAGCATGTAGGCTACATTATGTAACCAGCTCACACGATCTCAGGGTCCAGTTGCATAAACTGCTTAGTCTTAGAAGTTAGTCATCTCATTTTTTTCTCCTTGACTGGTCATAACTTTTTTAAATCAGTTACACGCTAGATTGGGCTAATTGGAATAGGAAAAGTAAGACTGATTAATTGCGTATAAATGAGACGCGCGTTGCATTATTGTGAAATACGTACGACAAAGTTTGATTTTGCGTGCATAAATACGCATATTTTTGCGTGCATATGATACGCCAACTTAGCGCGCGTGCATATTAACTGGCAATTTGTCTTATTAACCTGTCCCCTAACTCAAACCCTAAACCTAACAGTATTATTTTAATTATTTCAGTGTTTCCTCTTCATGTACGTTTCAAAATGGCTGCTCGCAAACATTGGCGTATCATATGCACGCAAAATCGAACTTTGGCGTACGTATTACACGATAATGCAACAGCGTGTTATTTATACGCAATTCATGAGACCGGGTTGGATTAGTCCTAACTAATTGCTAGTCAGTGAGTTAACTTAGCGGCTAACTTTATGCAACTGCGCCCATGTCTGGAAGACGGCAGCTTGTTATAAAACAAATAAATAAATAAAAATAAAAAGGTAATGTAAAGTGTGTCTTTCCCAAAGTCTAAATTATTGTATTGGTACTTAAATATTTGACCTATGATCTACTAAATGTAACTTTAACACGAAAAACTAACCTACTTTTTAACTTTTTTTGCATCTAAATCTTAAGCAAACGGTCCAGAATATGTAGGCCTACAGCACGTTTTTATTTGCCTACTTTACTGAAAAAATAATCAAAAAATGCTTATTAGAGTATTTTAACATCTTGCTCATTTTACTTTTTGTAATATACTGAGTATCAAGGTACACAGTATTGCATTTTATTTTTTAGTAAACTTTGGTAAACGTTTATTTTGTCAGGCCATCTGTGACGAAATCGTATTCTTGCCTTCCTAATGGTGTAGCAATGACATTAATCAAAACAAACAAACAAACAAACAAACAAAGATCCCCTGATCCCTCTTACTTTTTTACTTTTTTACCACCGATCATAGAAAGTTTTATGATCCAATCAATTTCCTGAATATTAAATCGTGTTTGCTGTGTCTGAAAAAATCTGTGTGGTTGGATCTGGATCTCGCTGATTTTTAAAGGCAACATGTATATTTGAAATACCCCCAATCCTGTGTAGCCTATATTGTTTGTTCAACACATGACTAATGACTTTAAAAAGTGAAAGCATTAAATATTTGCTTGATTATCTTTAAAGCTCACTGGCCTGTATATCAGACATGATATTGCACACAAGACATTAGACCAATGTATTACTCGGAAACATGTCTAAAATAGACGACCACTATAGGACCAGCTGAATTTAACAACCTAAACCTTCCCTAAGATGAGTGATACAGTAAAAATGGGAAAACCCCACTGTTAAAGGTCTTTGGGGAGTGACTTTAGCTGAATGCCACTTCTCTGGCATTATGGTCCGTCACTGTAACTGGGATGCCTGTCGCGCTGGTGGTCTGTTCAACACGTGACACTCTGCTCAGTAATTTAAAATAGCAAGGAGGGGAAAAGGGGACAAATGGATTCCATGTTTTCAGCGCAACACAGCGGAGCGAACTGGAGGGAGAGAGCTTTGTTGTTTATGAAAAACATGTGAAACCAATCAAATCCAAATTATCCTCCCGCTGTTCACGTTGCTCGCAGAGCCAGCCGCCCCTCCAGAGGTACTGCCACCCAGATAGAGCGAGCATCCCTCACACACTCATTACTCCATACAGGTTAAAGCTGCTGTGGGCATAAGCTGCACTAATGATGTGCATGCATGCTGTTATACATTCATTGTATGAATGGCTTGCATATGAGCAATCATATACATTACCAAATAAGTGAACGTTAACACAGACACACACACACGCAGTGTGTTTGGGGAGCATCTGACAGTAAAACCCCAGGATGATGAGATCAATATGGCAAACGGGAAATGATTCACAGACACTAACTCTTTATGCTCATTTACATACACGCTCAAACACACAGACATGTAAACACAGTACGTATATAAACACATCCGTATGCACAACAGATCTGCCGAGCACATTGTATCCCTTTGCTCATTCACGTTACATTTCTAAATGGCTGCTATTAAGATAAGTGTCCCCCAACACACACATAACTGCAAATGTTTATTGCAAATGTCCACCGCAATGATCACTAAGGGAAGAGCATTAACTTTAGAGAATGGAAGCTTGCTCAAAGGGAGTGCCGAGATGAATATATGTTTACCGCGTGCAGCCGGTTTGATGTGTGTGGGGGACTTAAGAAGATCTGATGGCAAATCTATCAACAGTCCCCAGGCCCCTATTCAAGTCTTATTCACTCTGGCCGCCAGTTGCACTCCATAGCCTGAGAAAGCCATCGACTCATATGTAACTGTGTTTTCTGGAGCCCTCCTCTCTGCGAATTTAATACCTCCCACCACGTCTGGACTTTTACGTTCTGGCTTCGGTTACTAAGCAGGTGTTCCACCGATTCAGATAAAGAACCTGATTTGCTCCATCGGATTTAGGAATACGAATTTGCAAAATTGGATTATTAACCACTGGGTCGGAAAAAGCGGTTAAGAATGGAAAAAGCTGTTGGAAAGTAATGAAAATTTCTTTTTCAAATCAATGTCTTCTCAGAAAAACAATTAGTAAGAAAAGGCCATTTGTGGTTGGGAAGCATAAATCTTTTAGGTTTAAAAGTAATGCCAAGGTTTCAAGATCCATTTCACTTCTGGGCCTGGATAAATGTCAAGATTGTCTTCAGATTTAAGTTTTGTCTTGCTAAGCGGCTTCATTGGTCAGAAAAACGGCCCTCCAGAGTTCAATTCATTACATCTCAATAAATGTCATAATGTAACGCACAATGCAATAAACCTCACAAACCGTACAGGATCACATAAATGATGTGCTTAAACAGAATGGGATATTGATTGCCGTTTCAGGCTGTGGTGCAATGGTAATAATGCATCTGATGGAGAAATCATGTTCTTGTCTTCAATGAAAACAGAGAGAGACCTAATGAAGTTCAGTTGTAGGGCCAGATGGTCTTTGCAGATGTTGGACTGCTGTCTGGATAAAGAACTTTGTTCAGTCAGCGAGATGGCCACCTATTTCTTTTTCTCATGTGAAACTTGTGCACAGACAAACAGTTGCATTTAAAGACAGATAAGGTTTCACTAAAGGTAGTTTGAGTACAAGCAATGGTGTTACGCTGAGCCCGATGTTTTTAATGAATGATGTGCATCTGATCTCAACACCCGGTGTGAGCAAGCAGGAAAAAGCACGTGGAGAAAATGAATCAGAGTTATTCTATTAGAGAGGGGTCATACATTTGGCTGGTTGTACTATGTTAACCGATCTAAGTTCCATAAAACCTTCATGAAATATTTCCCTGTGAAATCCAACAAGCCTGGCATTTTTATGTGATGCATTCACGGTTTAATCCCTCCTCTTCTCAAGTCTTAATTCTGCCTCGCTCTTAGACTGGAATAGATTTGGTGAGTACGTGTAAACAGAAGCAGCACTGGGAGTGCGGATATTTTGAAAACGTATTCCATTGTTTGCATTAGTATTTTTCTTTGGGGAAAACTTCTGTCACTGTCAGTTTAACAGGGCAGTCGGCCAACGTTCCGTCAATGCCTCGCTAACGTCAATGTAGCCCTTATATTTATGCCTTAATTCAATTTGGATGCTGTGTCTGCGGTGGGTCTGTCTGGATGTGCCTAGAGAAGGGTTAGAGGGGATGGAAAATAAGGGGTTATTTTGGTTTCAAATGTGTATCTATTCACATATGGTCCTTGTTTTGGCCCATATTCCCCAAGATCTCGGCAGTGACCTCTGACACTGCTCCCTCAGACTGACATGATTTTGGCTGCCTCGTTCTGGGTTCAGTTTGACCCCCTTGGACCTTGAAGTTCAGAGGTCACAGTCGCTGAGCAGCAAATTAACCCAATGTGTCAAACTTTGCATGACACCATGGTCAAGCGAGCTGTTTGGTTGAAGATATATATAGCCCTTTTTGGCTGTTTTTGTGAGGTTTCATATTTTTGTCTGAATTGTTTCAGGTTTGCACTATTCTCTAATCTGTCCCCAAATTTCACCTGTTATCTTAACTCTCAGTATGTTTCCCTATAATATATATGAAATTCATGTTGCGATGTTAAATTCAGTTTTTTCCCCTATCTGTTGTGTAAAAAATTCCCTTTTTCATTTTTTCCCTCCACTGTCACTCCGTCTCTCACTCGGAACCCCCTTTTCTATTCTTGTTTAAAGACGTTGCAGTTCAGCTGTCACAAATTATGTTCGCCTGCCCAGCTGTCAAAACAGGGGTGTGTTTTTCTCTTTGCACTCAATATACTACCAAAAGAGAGAGACTGGGAGATACTGGGGGGCGGGGGGTATTGGGGTCAAAGAGGAAAAGAGAGAGAAAGATAGAAAAAGAGAAAAGGTGGGAGGCAGGGGGCTTTAATGTTCATGTTTGGACACAAGCAATTATCTCTAATTATTGTTTTTCTTTTCAGTTTCCCTGTCCTGATGGAGGTCCCAGCCAGACCAACAAGCAGTAATCCGGCCTCGTTGAAGAGGCCCGGTGGGCCCCACGGTGCAGCTCGTCCGTGGGACTCTCGGGCTTTCATCTCAATGTGAGTCTGGAGTTGATTCAAACACAGAGCGATGGGTGAATTAACCCTGAAGCCCCAGCTTTCAATGGGCTCAGCTAAGAGATTATATGTGTTGATGGCAGGCTTTTTATATAAGAGATTGTGTTGATGGCAGGTCTTTTATATTTACTAGGCTTTAAAAGAAACTTCTGCTTGAAACTGCACTGCTGTGGTTGTAGCGGGTAGCAATCCTCAGCCCTTTGCTCATCATTCCTCTACTTCTGTTGTCCCGCTCCGTTGTCTGACGTCCTGCTAATGATGACGTGAGTTGTAAATCTGGATTGGAATATGCTGTGTTTTACATCTGACACAGCTGCCAGAATGGGATATGCAAAAAAACATTCAACATAAAATGACAGCTATTTTCAGTTAACCACCAGTTGTGGTTATAAACTTTGTTAAATATGGCTACAGCAAGTACATGAAATACAAACATTTTTGGATGTTTTTCGTTGTATATACAGTATACATCCCTTTATAGTAGAAATTGGGACAAGTTAACTAAGAGACCTAGTACACTATAAAAAAGTAACCTATTTAAACAAAAAAAGCTTTCTAAAATTAAGCTAAATCAAACTGGCTTTATATGTCATGTGTATTCAATTATATTAGAAATGCTTAAAAAATGAAGTTGCATTTCATATAACTTAAAAGTTAAATTATTTATAATATAAGTTATATATACACACATACAGTATATACATACATACATATGTTTATATATATTAAATTACAGTTAAATTATTAAAATAAAGTAAAACTCTGAATGGAACGTGTGTTTTTTACAATGTATAGGAATTTAAATCCAAATACATTTATATTGATTTTATTTTTAGTGATATGTTTGAGCATTAACCAATTTTTATATTTTTTATATTTAATTTTAGGTGAAAAGAGAAAACCCAATAAACTTAAAATTAGGTCATTGCAGTGAAATTGTTGTTGCTTGGCCTGCCACAGTTAATGTGTTAACTTTTGGAATAAATAAATTATGTTTAATGTGTTAAATTTATAATTTGTCAATACATCTACAGTACCTACATGATTATGAATCCTCTAATACACATCTAACAGAAAACAAGGAGAGAGAGACCTCCTTGGTGGTCCTAAATAGTAACCAACTATTTTTTTCTTCTGCGTACTTCTAAAGAAAAGGACTGCAGAAAGGGAAAGGAAATTTGAAGAAAAGAGGAAAAATATAACAGTGAAGAGCATGCTGTCATTGATTCCTTCCACCTGCAACTAATGACCCACTGAAAGTTGTTTAAACAGAGTGACCCCAGCTTTTTTTAGTCTCGCCTCAAGCTCACAGCACCCACTTGTGTGACATCTGAAATGCCTGTGCCTCCAGCACGCCCTACATGCCCAGATTTGATGTATCTCTCTCCCTCTGCACTACCCTTGTCATTTATATGGGCAGTTGTGGCCTAATGGTTAGAGAGTCGTGACCAGAAGGTTGCCGGTTCGATTCCCAGGGCCGGCGGGTAACGACTGAGGTGCCCTTGAGCAAGGCACCTTACCCCTACTTGCTCCCCGGGCAGCTGCAGTGATAGCTGCCCACTGCTCCGGGTGTGCGTGTGTTCACTACTCTCTGGATGGGTTAAATGCAGAGGTAACATTTCGTTGCATTGTACTTGTACATGTGCAATGACAATAAAGTTTAATCTAATCTAATCTAATATGTGGGAATGTGTGTGTGCACAACTTCATTCACATTCTGAATGCTCAGCAATTGTTTCCAATTCAGGTGCATATTTTTTGCCTCAGATATACAATGGACAAACCCAACTGTTGTGTTGTAAATTAAAAATGCTGGGTTAACTTAACCCAACGGTTGGGTTTGTCCGTATTTGACCCAATGATAGGTTGAAATAACCCAACATTTTTTATAGTGTATCTTTAAAATTCATCGTGCATGCCATCATACTGAGAAATGGGTTCTGTTGAAATCTGTTATCTGTTGTCTCACTCTCTCTTTAATGAGGAATGACAGATATGTTAGGTGTGAGAGTGTCTTCAGGGGAGGAGATTTGGATACGGCTGGTGTTACTTTTGTGAAAGACAAAGAGATGAAAACCGTGTGTCAGTAAAGCCTCAATAAACGGGCTGACCTGTGACCTAGATGGAGCTTGCTTCCCTGAGCACAGCAGCGTGGTCACCTCCATGATGCCACCCTCATGCTACACACATTGTTGTCTAGCTCAAATTTGTTGAGATTATCTTCATCAAGTTCCATAGAGATTAGCTCCCCTAAATTACCAGGGATGATGTGTGTGTGTCCAATATCTCCAATCACTCGCAGCCATCACCAGTACGACTAGTGACCCCTCACCCTTTCTTTGTCTGCATGAGCACACAATTTAGAGATTACAGCAGCTCAGACCGTGTGCTCTTTTGTTGTGTGTATGAGTCTGTGTACATATATAGATACAATGAGGTCTAGGCTTCTCTTGTCAGGCTGTCATTGGCTGTTTGAGTCAAGCTGTATTCTCATTTGGTCTACATCTTCGGATGGTTAGGGAAGGAGAAAGTCAATAAAGTCACGGGGTTTCTCAGCTCTTTTTTATGTAGAATTTATGTTTGTGATTTTGTTACTTTTTATGATTTTATCATTAACTGTTTCTGATGGAAATTTACTTGACTTTATAGAAATGAATATGTCTTGCATTTGATTCTCCTTCACGGTTTATTAAAACTTCCCAAATGGGCAAAAACTGGGTGGGATTAAATACTACAGTATAAACTCTAATGCCTCATACTGGTTTGGAGGATAACAGTCTGTAGGGTTACCTTAAAGGAATAGTTCGCTCAAAAAATGCTCCATAATTTACTCACACTCATGCCGTCCAAGGTGGACATCGCTTCCTTTTATCAGATGAACATAATTTAGGAGTAACAACAAATAAAATCCTGCAGAAAAGTAAAACATGTATTGGATTCAGCAATCCTGAACATTACCCTTACACTAAAAAATGTTGCTATATCACTAAAGTGGGTCTTGGCTCCTAATTATAGGGGAACCACTTTAAGTACTATATATAACTATATCTTGGTGCTTCAATGATTCTTCAGCAGTTCTTTGGGATGACTGAAGTGCTATTTAGCAGCGCTTTCATATAAAGAACTGTCACGATCTGGCAGAGTGGAAGAACCCAAATGCAGGCAGACAGTAAGGGGTTAACAAGAATATTTATTTACACAAAACACGCAAAACAAAAACCCACAGTGGGGAAAAAAACACGATAATAAACGGAGGAACAAAACAGGCACATAAACTCACTAACCTAAAATACAAAGACTAAGGACCACACTGGAAAAACTACAATAAACTAACAGACACTAAACTCACGGAACAAACAGGCAAGGAACAGGATCTCGGACAAGAGCACGACCACGGTACAGGAACACACAGTACAGGCACCAAACACATACAATGCACGAGCACAAGACAAAGAAACAAGAGGGTATTTATAGGAAACACAAACGAGGGATAACGACATGGGGCAGGTGTGAGACATTAAACACTCAGGGAAAGATAACGAGGAAACAAGAGGGATGGGGCCAGAGACGAGACACTGGAAAAACACATGAGAGGTAAAAACATAAACATCTCATGGCCTTCCCACATAAAACCCAAGGACTCTGCCCCGATCCCACCACACGACTAGAATTTCATAAATAAGACGGTGGGACCGTGACAAGAACCTGTTAGTCCCGTGTATGGTTCTTCAGTGGTTCTATAGAGCACCTCAGTCATTCCAAAGAACCCCAGAAGAACCTTTGAGGAACCAAGCACCAAGATATGGTTCTAGCACTTAAAGTGGTTCCCCTATAATTACGAGCCGAGAACCACTTATAGTGTTGTATAGCAACATTTTTTTAGAGTGTACCTTCAAAAAATAAATTCATAATCTATGCATAGGATATAATATTTGTGCATTGTAGGTTTCAGTATGACTTTTATGTGAGATGTTGCCTTGGGGAGTCTAACTACATTACTATTTATTTGAACAGATTCACTGAAATAATTTGACATGTGAATTTGGAAGGTCCTTCTCCCTCTCCCTCAAACTGAGGTTTATGTCAATACCGAGTGATGAGTTTTTGTCCAATGTCCACTCCAGTCCTTGTGGCAAAGCCCTACATATTTTTGGAAGGAGTGAAGGAAAAACAGAGGGGTCTGGGTAATTTGGTGACATGGGAGGCCCCTGGCGTTCTGTTATCTGAAGACCACCCATCCGAGTCTTGCCTGGACAAACAGAAGAGCTGACGGGTGTAATACGTAGCAGATGGAGAGATTGGGAGAGGAGAGAGAGAGGAGTTGGAGTCACTGGGAGTGAGAGAGAGAAAGACATCAGAATAGACCCACTATGGTGGTGGTCATTTGGTCATCCTGGTCTCCCATTAGCCACCTGGGCTCAGAGTGTTTAGTCAGCCTAGACTGCATCTTGGGTTACATTTATATTGCTTTGAAAGAACATGTCTGTTCTCTCTGCACTGCACCCTTTCTTCCTCACTTTTCCTTCCATCTTTTTACATATTACATTTTTCACATATGTATATAGTGACGTGTCTGTTGGTGTGCATCAGAAATGTGATGGAGAGAATGATGGAACACACTGCAGATCTAAACTTTCTAAAAAAGTAATTGTACATATAAAGTGTCATTGCAGGATTAAACTTCAAAACAGTGGTTGAAGTACAGTAGTAAATCAAACAGGTTTAGTACATTCCCTTCTTTTTATGCATGGAAGATGTTCCAGGATATCAGATTCACAGCTTTGTAATTCATCTTCTTTTTATGGACTACATGTTTTTCTAAGTGTGTGTGTGGGTTTGTAATTTGGCATGTAGATTATGTCCACTGACAGACTGTAGGAGTCATAAAAACTCAAAGGGATTTTAATGGAGAAACTAAGCTTTAACATGACTGGAGATAAGATATGACACTGTTGAAATTATTGAGCACATGGAAGGTAGTCATGCACTCCCAGGTGGGTCAGTTCAGTTACTGTCTGTGTGGAGAGAAAGAAAGAAAGAAAGAAAGAAAGAAAGAAAGAAAGAAAGAAAGAAAGAAAGAAAGAAAGAAAGAAAGAAAGAAA
>NC_079891.1:20991765-21111261 GCF_024868665.1 Triplophysa rosa
TTCGACCAATCACTACGTACGCACTGCTTAACTGGCCAATCATAGCACACCTCGCTTTTCAGAGCGATGAGATTTGTAAAAAATCTGCGCGTTTCAGAGAGGCGGGCAAAGAGGAGATACAAACATGCACGGTATGTGGAAAATACTTAAATCGTGTATACACATTGCATTACATAAAAAACAAATATTCGTTTTAGCCCTGTCATTTGACCCCTTTAAAATGTGATGAATAAATTTGATATCACAACACAGTATATGAATTTATATACTGTGAAAACTTATTTTCAGTCATTTTCATTTTTTTTCTCATTGTTAAGTCATTAAAGTCCCAGTGAAATTATTATATTATTTACTTTTATATGAATTTTTTTCATGAAATACTGCAGCGTTTATTTTAAATAGCTTATCAATTCTCTTTTTAAGATTCATGTGCCCTCATAATCTTTAGTTAAAATCTGAACATGCACTAGTCTAGTGACTATCCATCTTAATAATCTTAATGACTTATGTTAGACGGCTCGGAGCATCTGTTAACTCCTCCACTTCAACTGTCAGTCTGCTCCTAGTTCCATTTAAAAATGCAATAACTGTTTTTATACATCCAATCAAATCGCTGTGAAAAAACGCAAGCCACGACCACTATTTTTTCTCATTCTAAATTTCATTTTACTCGGAAATGCGTCAAAATACGGAAGCATAATGGTCGCAACTTCCAGTTCACTGGGACTTTAAGAATGAGCTAGAAATCTTTGTTTTTAGTAGTTTCACAGCATGGGCCGGTATGAGATTTTGACGGTGTGATAACCTTCGGCAAAAGTGTCACGGTTTCACTGTATTGCAATTACAACACTAAAATGTGTTCTTTTCAAATGTCTGCCTATACAAACAACTTTTCAACTGGACACAAATACAATTTATTTCTAACCAACATTCATAGAACATATATGTCAGGTAAAAATAAAGCCTTAAAATTGTACTCTTTCAAAAAATATATTTTTGTTATAGCCTATATATTAGGCATAAACATCAAACATGACTTAATCATTTATTTTTGTGTAAACTGCAGCTCATACCTAAAATTTTAGTGGTTTTGAAACCTTGACTCTTTCAAACCTCGGTATACCTTGAAACCGGTATTCGGCCCATGCCTAGTCTCACTCCAAGAATAAGTGAAAGTGACCTATTAGTCAGATATGGTGACCCATACCCGAAATGTGACCTCTGCATTTAACCCATCCAGAGAGTAGTGAACACACGCACAACAAGTCGTGAACACACGTACACCCGGAGCAGTGGGCAGCTATCACTGCAGCGACCGGGGAAATAATTTCGATGACGCTTGTATTTACGTGTCCACATCTATGATTTTCTTTACTTAAATCTAAATTCTGGGATAAAACTGGTGATACTTTACCAAAAACCGATGCATGATGGCAGCAACATAAAAATCAGTATTCTAAACACCTGCTTATTCCTTTTGACAATTAATCAATTCATCAATCTTTTGTAAACAGCAGGAGATTGCATTTTATTTTTGCATAATAACACGCTTTCATTCTTCTTAAAACTCTTTGGGAACCCAACACCAGCATCCACTTGTAAAATTAGCATAAGGGCTCTAAGAGAGCCATAAAAATATAACATGGCAGCACATACTTTTCTGGGAAGATTGTTTACTTACTCAAATATAAACTGAAAAGAATTGTTAAAACTCCACAAAACAGCATAATTATAGACAAATCAAGCAAGCGCTTGTTATTCTTTTCATCCTTTTGTAAATTAAGTTGCTCTCACAACCTCACACTCTTTATTTAAATGTTTCTCAGTATTGACAGGTCCACACTGAATATTGTATGCAGAGCTCCACAAAAAGCGCTACACATTTCTGCTCGATTGGAGTGCCTACCATTCAAAATGTGACACACACGCACACAAAAACGTGTTTGTTTGCTAAATATTTTGCCATATTAATTGGGCAATTCCAACATTATGGACGTGACATAAAAATGCTCAGAGAATGAATTTGTTACAAATATATTGAACCATCTGTTTATATTTTACTGAACCCTTGTTGATAGAGTCTAAACATACAAAATTTGTTCATAGACTGACATTTTTTTATTTTAAAAAAGGGAAATAAACATGCGTTATGGATGTGACAAAAAAAGGACGCGTTTTCTGACGACAAACTTTGTAGGATTTCTGTGAAATAAAATGCACAATCCTAAAGCAATAATACCCAATTAATGGAGAAGGGATGCCTCTTTATAGAACATGAAATAGTTATTTTATTTTATTTTATTTTATTTTTCATGTGTCCATTTATGAGGAATATGTAGCGTTATGGATGTGACAATCCTGAAAATGGCACTTACCTGCACTGTAAAAAATGTCAGTAGATTTAACAGTAAAATACCGTATAAATGCTACAGTATAAAACCGTATTTCATAAAACATGCGAAACCCGTAGAATTTACAGTGGAAATCTGTAATTAGTTTTACGGAGTAAGACCGTACATTTAACAGGTAAAAACATATGAAAATACGGTTTATTGGAGTAAAACATTACAGTACACTGTATTATTTGCCGTAAAAAAAGAACGTCTTAAAAATATTCTTATTACAAATAGGCTACATAAACATATCTGACTCCCCTGTGCAGTGTGCACTTAAACCAGTTTTAATATGTGTTATAAAATCATCTTTTTCTGTGTAAAGTTGTAATATAATGACTTCTATACATTGTTTAGCTTAAATTGTCTGCCTAAACCCCCCAAAAAATTTCACCTTGACATTTGTCACTTTTGATAATTTAAATATTGTTTTTATGTAATTAGCAGTGCTTTTACATTTTTAGATTGTGTGAAACAAATTTTTTGTCTCTGAACTCAAGAATGTATTTTATGGTAAAGCAATCAACTCAACAAGCATTTAAAACATAACCGTTAAGCATCATCCAATCAAGATATACGTTGCGCCTTGGCTTCGTGAACAAAGGATGTGATTGGTTGAATACTCATTGGCGCGGAGCACACAGTAACGTAAAGTTTGCGTTCCCGCGTTTCAACAGTGACGATTCTGATGAAGCACTGTTGGAGCTGAACTACAAATCAGTGGAATATATATATATATATATATATATATGTATGTATGGCATTGGGCATATTGGTAAGTTGGATTTAACGGTTTTAGCAGTGTGTGATTTTAAACACGAGTAGAATGTACACTGTTTTCATGGGGCATAAACATATTTAACTAGCCAGCGCATGTAGGCAGACTTGCAAGTCCTAAAGCGTGAGAGCTCTTGATCCGTGGAAATACTCTGTAAAATATATGTTTGTTAAGTACTTTTGCTAAATAGAATCAAGCAGTGCATCGTTTTAAATACGAGTAAGTTAGCATGTAGGCTACACTGTTTACACGTGCCTGGCAGCGGATGTAGTAAAACTCGCAAGCTCTAGATGTCCTGCCCAGTTTGTGAAATATAATTTATGTGTTTGAAACCGTAGTAGAGTGTGTATTTATTCACGTAGTTTAAATGTTTAGCTGTCAGTTCTGTGTGATATCAGTGCAAATCCTTAGGTAGCATGTTTTACATAACAAACTTCACCTTAAACCACGGTGAGTGCTCAAGTGTGCATTTTTACCGTAAACAAAATAGATTCACGTGTTGCTACTCCACATGCCCTTGCTGTCACAAAACTAGAAGTTTTGAGAGTACTGAAATGGTTGCTCAGAGGATGTGAAAGGCATGATTCTTCTACCTCTCTCCTGTTTTGATGAGAAAGAGGAGCTCCTCCATTATGTAGAAGAGACAAGCCTGGCAAAGGATGTGGAGTTAGAAAACCTGCCTGTGACGCCTTGCATTATTGTGTGTGTGGTAAGTGAACGTTTTGTTAATATACAGTAGAACCCTAAAGCTTTAATGATTAAATGTTTAACTATAAAGTTGAGTTTATAAGTTTACATGCCCCTTGCAGAGTATGCAAAATGATAGGGATTAAAGTGATAGTTCACCCACAAATGAAAATTCTGTCATCATTTACTCACCCTCTTATCATTTTAAACTAGAACACAAAAGAAGATATTTAAAAAAAATGCTGGTAACCGAACAGCAGTGGCACCCATTCATTTCTATTGTATGGACACGAAACCAACACAAGTCAATGGGGGCCAGTTAACAACATTCTTCAAAATTGTGTTCTGCAGAAGAAAGTCATACAGGGTAAATGCTGAGACAATTTTAATTTTTGGTGAACTATCAATTTAAGAAATAAGATACAAATCATACAAATTGCAATTTTTAATTAGTTCTGCACAGAACAAACTGTTCCACATAATATATGTTTTTACATATATTCCACAACACAGATTAATAACTCGGTTTACACAAATCTAAACTTTAGAACTGGTTTATTTCTATTATTTCTAAAATCTATTTTGTGAAATGGTTATTTCAGGGCAGTACTAAATAAACTGCAATTTGTATAATATTCTTGCCATACTGTATATGTAAATACACAATAATCTTACGTTCATAAATTTATGTATATTGCATTGAAATGTATCTACAGGACCCTCCTGCTATGCTGCTGTCCGATTCATGCTAGCTGTGGACCGCAAGATTGTGAATGATGACATCACTTCTTTCATCTCTGCTGTTTGCCTAATGTTCTGCAGTTATTACTGCTCCAAAATTAACTACCCTACTGAACTGGCGTCAGTGCTTGAATTCCTGCAAAGGTATGTAAAGAGACTTAGGAGGGGAGATTCATTACGGTGTAGCTTCATTTACAGACTTATAAATGTTTTTTTTTTCTTTTCAAGGTGTTTTTTTCATCCTCAATCCGGAGAAAGGGAATAAAGGAGGTGGAAAAGAAAAACAAAAAGCTACTCCCAGTCTTCACCCTAATCGCTGACCTTTCTGATCATGAATGGCGAGAGACTTTGTAAAGGTGGTCTGCAGACTGTTTCCAAGTTTATACTCGGGGTGAGAGACTTTGTAAAGGTGGCCTACAGACTGTTTCCAAGTTTTAATCTCTTAAAGGGTTATTTCAGGCTTGAATCAAATTTTCCCCATGTTTTACTTACCCTCAAGGCATCCTAAGTGAATGTAACTTTTTTCTTGAGGAATAATGGAGTCAGAGTAATAATACCACGTATCCTTTTACTTCCAAGCAGTAGAATGGGAGTGAATGGGGGGCAATTTTTTAAATCTCCAAAAAGTGCATCCATTGATCAAAGAGCGGCTCGACACGGCTCCGTGGTCTTAACAAAGGTCTTCTGAAGCGAATCCATGCGTTTGTTTAAGAGAAATATACATATTGACAACGCTATAAAGGATAATGTCCAACATCCGCTGCAGGCGAGCGAGAGGCTTGTTTCTCCGGCAAATGACGCAGAGTCTTCACCCTAAGTAAGTTCCTGTGACGAACAGCATTTTTCGCCAATATAAACACCGCCTCTTCTGGGCGGGAGCTTTCGTCGCCATCATTTAACGGAAAAACAAGCCTCTCTTTCGCCTGCAGCGGCTGTTAGACATTATCCTTAATAGCGTTGTCAATATGCATATTTCTCTTAAACAAACGCATTGATTCGCTTCAGAAGACCTTTGTTAAGACCACGGAGCCGTGTCGAGCCGTTCTTCTTTCATCGATGGATGCACTTTTTGGAGCTTCAAAAAATCCCCCCCATTCACTCACATTCTGCCGCTTGGAAGTCAAAGAATACGTGGTATTATTACTTTGATTGCATTATTCTTCAAGAAGAAAGTCACATTCACTTAGGATGCCGTGAGGGTAAGTAAAACATGGGGAAATTTTGATTTTAAGCATGAAGTATCACTTTAAAGGGATAGTTCTCCCCAAAGTGAAAATTCTGTCATTTCCTCACTCTCAGGTTCTTCCAAACCTGTATACATTTTTTGTTCGGTTAAACAAAAAGGAAGCTATTTATAAGAATGTCAGTAACCAAACAGATCTTATCCCTCATTTACTGCCATAGTAGGGAAAAAAAATACTATGGGAGTCAATGGGGGATGAGATCTGTTTGGTAAATGACATTCTTACAAATATATTCCTTTGTGTTTAGCAGAACAAAGAAATATATACAGTACAGGTTTGACATGACAAGAGAGTGAGTAAATGATGACAGAATTTTCATTTTTGGGTGAAGCATCACTTTAAATGTAGACTGGACTGAACGATTTTAATTAAACCACTGTATACCAGTTGAAACACGAGAACAGAAAAATGCACTAATATTTTGTCTTAAATGCCTGCCAGTCTTTATTAAAGATACTTGGGACCTCACTGATGTCTTTGTCTTTTATAGATTTTGATGGGTTTTGATGATTTGATTTAGGTTTGCAAATGTAAGATATTTATCAATTAGTTTAACAGTAATTTTAATAGTTTCTTAAAGGTTAAATCTGAATGTTTAGCAAATAATTATAGAGTTTAACTGTAATTATTACAACATAAACCTTTAAATTAGACAGTGCTGAACTGTAAAAAAGATGGTTATGAACCGTAATTAATACAATGTAAATCCTGGAATTTGACAGGTATAAACTGTTTTTATAACAGCATAAACAAGTAAATTAGACAGTTATGAACCGTAAAAAAGAAAATTATTAACTGTAAAATATACGGTACAGTGGGTGCAATCCCGTAAAACCAATAACGTTGCAACCGTACTTTTGACGGTAAAGTTCTGGCAACCACAGCTGCCGGTTTTTTACCGTAAAATTTACGGAATATTTTTTACAGTGTGACTATGAAAAATCATGCACTAAAAATAAAACAAATGCTTTAAAAATTTGAAGAAAGATCTCACATGGGTATTTGAACCACCAAATGTGAATATCGGTGCTGTTACCAAAGTAAAAAACAGTTGGTAAAAACTTTTTTTAATGGTAAGGTTGACATTTTCACGGATTTGCCCAAAATGTTGTGCGTTTAGCAACCAATTAGTGGCTAGAGTTCTGTTTTTTAAGTATTTTTATTCAATCAAAGTGCATTCCTCATGGTTTCCTTTGAACATATAGCATCAGGAAAAGCTGACTTACCAAATCAGAATGATCTGAAGAACTGATCATTGTGTCCTACAACAAAGTATTTATTATATATGACTAAAGTATTTATTTTTGCAATATACCGACAAAAAAAACATTTTAGTTGTCTTCAAAGGTTATTAGTCCCTAGTGAATATATAGTAAGAAATAACAAACTCACACTCACCTGAGAGTGAAGGTGCTGATGGCCGTCTTGTCCAATGAGCGACGAGGCTTCTGTGGAGAGTGTAAATCAGCAGCAACAGATATTACAGACCCTTCCAACACCACGGTCACACTTCTGGGCAGGAGCTCTTCCAGCTCAGCCGTAAATGACATGCTAAGGGTCCACCCGTAACTTAGCAACATGTTCCCCAGAAATTTATCTGTGAGATAAGATAAAACAGACCATAATTTTTCAAATTGGCACCAATTGTCATGTGTATTGCAATTTGCATTCTGTTTTGGTGTGATTAGGGAAACACAACTGTAACATCTATCAGGCGGCAACAGCTGGCCTGTGAATGGAGTTAAGAGGTTTGCTCAAGGGCAGCACGGAATTTTCTGGAACACAAACTCACAACCTGCAGATTACCAGCACATTACACCAGCCGCTGAGCTGAGACGACCCGATTACCAAAGATAAACACCAAAAGAATAAAGTGTGTGTGTGTTTGATAACAAGTGTAAAAATACAATAGGATGGCAACATTTTAAATTCACAGTATAAATAGAGATCTTTCTACTACGGATCTCTGTGATCTTGTTGAAAGTGTTTTACATCCTCATACGCAAGTAGATGTAAGAGGATGGCTGTAATTTGGGCTCATATGTCCCTGCTTCATTGAAGGGCATTAACAAGACTTCAAAGAACCCTGGCACACATATATATGCATGCATGGACTCACAAGCACAAACAGATGCATATGCTCGCTCACAGACACGTACAATTAAATGGCTTGTTTTATTAAACATCATAAAGGTTCAGTGTTACATCTCGTCTCCATTGGAACGAGTAAGTGCTATAAGGATTTAATGTCAGAATGGATTTAATGCAGCAAGCTCATTTTAAAGAGTAGCAGCAGTCAAGCCTGTCATCAGCGTGAATACATTACTACTGCAGCAGGAGTATGAACATTACAGGTAAAAAAAATCACCTGACTGTGTTATTGAATCCAATTTCTGACTTCACTGAATATAAAGGTAGCGTGCTTGTGTTGTGTTTGAACAGTATGTATATGTATAGTATTGTTTTAAAATTCAGCACCTTGATGGTCTGTGGGTAAGGGGAGATTATTTGTGTGGCTCATAAAATTGCTAGATTTTGTTCTAATATTGTAAGAACGAGAGGCCTCATAAAGTATTAACCCTGCAGAGCCTAAAGCAAAGATTTTGAAATTTCACCAAAATGGCTCAATGAAATTTTACAGGACAAAGGTTTCCTATTTTACCTTTTCAAATTTTAGGACAAAAAAATTTGGATAATTTTTGAGATTGTTTTTGATATTAACAAATTATATACAGTATAAACAATTGTAATATCAATAAATTACTGCGTTTGGGTAAAATGTAAGAAAAAATATTTTGATTATTTCTTGGAATTAACAAATTATACAGAAAGTCTAAAAAAGTTTTTTTCATATTTTAGGACAATGTTGAGATTTTAGCGGCATCTAGCGGTGAGGTTGCGAATTGCAACCAATGGCTCACTCCACCCCTCCATTTCGAAGCACTATACGGTGGCTGACACAGAACTAAAATGTTGTCACGTTTTTTACTTCTTTGCCAAAGGAGATAATGTTTTAAACAGTTTACAGTTTATCCGTTTAGGGCTACTGTTGAAACAACTTCGTAAATTCCATGCAAGGGGACCCGCAGTGTATGTAGATAGAAATAGCTCATTCTAAGATAATAAAAACATAACGCTTCATTATGTAAGGTCTTTATACACCTCTGTTATGTATATTATATTGTATTTATGTTAATAGATCCTCCTAAATATTACACACAGCACCTTTAAACATAAAGGTTAAATTTAAAGGACCCATTGGATGAAAGTCAAATTTTGAAAGTCTATCAAAGTAAAAATCAAACGCTTCCGTGTGTATCTGTGTAAGCGCTCGGTAGAGAGTGCATTGCAATGATCATTTCACGCGCTTCCGGGTAGGTTGCGCAAGCGCTCGGTAAGGAGCCATTCAAAGACATATCCGATGACCTTAGAAACACAATAGCCTATCAGAGGTCTTTCATAATTTGCTCAACAGCGCTCAAAGCGGGAAATGCAAGTATCGTCACATTTAGTACCGACTGGTACCGAAATTTGGTATCGTGACAACACTACTTAATACATTATGTGAGTTAATATGTTTAGCTGGGGTAAGCTGTCACTATTGTTTTGCTAATGAACAGTGGGGAACACTGCGGTTAGTTTCGTTTTAAACTTCTCAAATCATTCGTCCTTGGGCTAAAAAAATCTGTCACAGCAAACAGAGCATACTAGTTATGCTCTCACGTAGTGTGTGTATAACTTGTGAATGACAACGTAATTCCGCTGAGATCTGCAGGTGCGCATTCCGTCAATGTTAGGCAAGCATAGACGCACAACGTGTGCGCATTACTACCATGTGCTGTTTGCTGTGACAGATTTTTTTAGCCCAAGGACGAATGATTTGAGAAGTTTAAAACAAAACTAACCGCAGTGTTCCCCACTGTTCATTAGCAAAAGAGGAGTTCAGGAAATATAATTTAGCTAAATGATTGCAGTAATACATGTGTGTTGTGTTGACACGTTGGACGGAAGGGTGGTGGGGTTCGCTGTAACTCATTATCAGTTAAAGAGACATACACCAAAACGGGTTGCTGTGAGCATAGCTGTTTTTGACAAGGCAAAAGGGGTTGTGTTTACACAGCCATTGAGTGTTTTTAAGCAAAATATGTTACAGACATTTCATGAAGACCCTAATAAATCATACCAACTTGTTGAAAGTACTCATACGATGAGTCCTTTAAAATGTATATAATGTATGATAAAATACTTTTTGCTTTATAAGTTTGGCCGACGTTGTATGTAGGTGGTTAGTCTTTACCAGCACAGTTTTTAAAGATTCATTCAGTTGAAGTCAATTTCTCAGAGATGAGCTACACATCTCAAGACATAAAAAGTAATATCTCTGAGAAATGTGATCGAAAAGGATGAAGAGGGGAAGCTACAGGAAAGACAAGATTGAAAAAAAATGTCTAGACACTAAAATAGCCAGTGGTTACAGTAAAATTGTTTTATGGTTTTGGGACTTTTAAAACTCTTTTGTAACATCACCAATATCTGAAAATAGCCATTGACAATATTGGTGTTGAATCGAGCACTGCTTCAGGAGAAATCCTCTGGCTTTTGTGTTCAACAATGTCAATCATTCCCCTTCCTCTGCTCTTGAAACTTTGCTCCTTCTTCATCAAAAATGAAAATTCTGTCATCATTTACTCACCCTCTTGTCATTTCAAACCTTTATGACTTTGTTTCTTCTTCAAAACACAAACAAAGATATTTTGTAAAAAGTTGGTCACCGAACAGCACTGGCCCCCATTCACTTCTATTGTATGGACACAAAACCAATGCAAATAAATGGGGGCCAGTTAACAACATTCTTCAAAAGATCTACTTTTGTGTTCTGCGGAAGAAAGAAAGTCATACATGTTTGAAATGGGTGGTAAATGATGACAGAATTTTCATTTTGGGGTGAACTATCCCTTTAACAAAGACAAAAATATCAAATCATGTTCTAGCAAATGGATGACTAAATATTGTATAATTCCTCTTTCTAATTTTGACCTTGATTTGTAGGCCGGCTGAATACCGGCAAGCCCACACACAAATCAGAGTAAAATTACAGTCCTTTATGTTATATAAGATATCGGCCACTCTGTGGGGCTCAGATCTCACATTGGACCATTATCAGACACCCCCTGAGAGTTTCCTGTTCCCATCATCCTCTCACCATCGACCTGAGCCCTCAAAAACATGTACCGCACCACATGCCTCGCCTGAAACAAAGAGCCGTAAAACATTCTGAGCCCCGACAACCCAAAAGCTTGTTAGATACTTAGCAGGAGTGTGTTTTCTTCTCCACCCCCCCGTCGATCCTCACGCAGAGACAAGTACGAATCAACTTCAACAAAGGGAGGCTAAAATGTTCTATACCTGTTGAGGTCTTGCTGTTTCAAGGCTTGACAGCATGTTCAAAACACCCCTATGAGAGTTGATTCACAAACTGCGGCGCCCGTGGGGAAGTTGAGACAAACTTTAACTCCCCAAAAAAGTGAAGAAAGAGAAAATAAATCAAATATATATAGCCGGTTGCTTCTAAAACCCGAAAGTGACTCTCCAGAACCAGAGGCACTCAAGATTCTGTCTCTGGTGAAAAACTACAACTATAAATGAGAAAATATAAAAACGACTGAAGGAAAGTGAAGAGCGTTAGCAGCGATGACAAATAAAATATCCCTCTTATAGCTCCCGGCACTTGTGTTTAACTCCATCTTCCCGACCTCACATCCGATTAAATGGAGGTGTTAACCCTCTCTCAGACAAACAAATTAATTGCCGCCGCCATGACAAAGCCTGGTGACATTTAGTGAGCCTCCATCAAACTCGACAATCAATCCGGGCAACCTTTCCCTGACTCAATTAAACCAACCGAGCCTCAATTATATTTCTTTAGCATCACACAAACTATTCCTCCAAGAGGACATGAAGAAAAAGGACGCTGATAAAATGCATTCCTTCTTATTGATGCTTTCGATTTGTGCTTTAAAAGGCAGAATGAGAAGATAAACAGTATCTCCAAAATAACAGAATCCTCATTTATGTTAGCATCAAAATTACAAATGTCTAGCCTGACTAAGGTCTATAATTTCACGGTTTCACTATGAAATGTGGGTGCAAAATAAATATATGAATGGGTTTCAGCATGGACACCTGCAAATATTTTGTGTGTTTACCTGATCTGTCATCCTTGAAACTTTAGATGCAATACAGTCATGAACCTCAGATTGTTGTATGGATAAAGTCCAAGGGTCAACATGCTCATATGAAGTATTTAACTTCTGAGCTTCTCATTGTAACCACAGTGAGGTGCTGGTGTCATCCCTGCAGCGATATCAATGCGGTATTCTGTCACAGCGGATGTTATAACAAAGGTGTGGGTTCAACAACATAATTGGGTTTAGTGCTGCGGTTCTATTGATGCTTCCTAATTTTACAATCAGAAAGCAGATAAACTATGTTGATCACACTGACAGTGTAACCAAGAGGATTCCAAACATTGCAATGAGTAAAATAAAAACATTTTCCACAGCTTTTTTACAATTATATTTAGTCATTTAGTAGATGCTTTAATCCAAAGCGA
Source organism: Triplophysa rosa (assembly GCF_024868665.1). NCBI lineage: Eukaryota > Metazoa > Chordata > Actinopteri > Cypriniformes > Nemacheilidae > Triplophysa > Triplophysa rosa. The sequence goes on from NC_079891.1 coordinate 21,004,222, forward strand.
CTTACAAATGAGGTAAACAGTAGAAGCAATTGGAACAACAAAAGGACAACAAAAAGCACAAGGGCAGTAAAACTGGTCTCATATAGCCAACAACAGCATACAAAGCTAAACTTTTTTTTTTAGGATAGAAAGAGTAGAAAAGAGATAGAAGTCAGAACTGATCAGTCAGGTGTTGACGGAAGAGATGTGTTTTCAGCCGATTCTTAAAGATAGCTGCAGAATCTGCTGATCTTGTAGCAGCGGGAAGATCATTCCACAAATGTGGCACAGATCCAGAGAATTTACGTGAGAGTGATTTTTTTCCCTTTTTGGGGTGGCACTACAAGACGTTGTTCGTTTGCAGAGCATAGGGACCTGGCGGGTACATAAGTCTGTATTGAAGATGTGGGGGTGCCGAACCAGTGGTGGTCTTGTAGGCCAAGAGCAGAGCTTTGAATTTGATGCGAGCGATTGTGTGCATGTGCATGTAAATATATTCAAGTGCAAAAATATGTAAAAAAGAACTTAATTGCCTGTGCCTATTGACTATATTATAATTTCTTTGTCCATATAACAAGTGGTTTATGTGGAATTGAACCTCTGAAGTTTTTTCTGTACTAACGCACTGTTTCCGGGTTATTATTAAATAGATAAATGTATCTTGCAGTCCAGGGTTAAGTCGGTATTTACATTAACAAAGATTTTTAACGAATATCATATCGTCGCTGTCGGGCGGAAACCTCCTATGTCCAAATTTGGTCAATTTCATATTTTTTCACAAATCGATGTTATTGGTCAGTCCTCATGTGGGTCTGTTATTTTTACAAATTATTAACCAATCTAAAGTGTTGATAATAGCTTGAGTGCAAATCTCTTAACTCCATTGGACACTTCAACTGTCTGAGAAGTCTCGTAACTCCACCTCTTCTGCAGAAGGAAGTGCGTGAGCCACGAAGTTACCTTTGCGAGCAGATTCGGCTAATTTCTGCCTATTAGACAGCCTAGTCAGCTCATCGTTTTTTGTATTACATCACTTATAGTTCTTAAACCTTTAAAATAGAGTTTAGGAAGATGTATGTAACCACAGTCGTTAGCTTTGTTTAACTATTGAAGCCTTTTCTCTTGTCAAGAGGCTCAACGCGACCGCCGACTTTATTTGCGTGCAGATTAATTTCCGCCAATATTAGACAGCCTGTTTAACGTTTTATTTTGGTATTGCATGACTTCATAGCTCTAACGTTTAAAATAGAGTTTAGGAAGATGTATGTAACCACAATCATTAGCTTTCATTAGCTCTTAAAGCCTCTTCTCTTGTCAAAAGACTCAATGCGACCGCAGTCTTTGATGAACACTGCTGGCAGCAGCGACGTCTGTGTCCGTACCATTCTTATCAATGACAGCGTAATCTCGTATCTCCCTGCTCCCAAGTCATAAACCTTGTATCTCCGATTAAACATGGTTTTGGGGAAATGTTGTGTTAATGTTGGTACACAACAGTATATGATAGCAATATCAAGTATAATATCAACTTTAACGATACAATGTTTAATAACTAAAAAAATATGCAATTTTTTTAATTTCCTGAAAAATAATGTTTTTGGAGATACGAGGATTCCGCCCGACATTGACGATATGTAATATTTGTTAAACAATGTGAATGGCGCTCTGTGGAGACATGTCGAGATTCGCAGCAGAGCGCTGCATAGAATGCGCTGCGCTTGAGTGAGATTAGAATAAGTAATGGCGTCATAACGTGATGACATAATTCCATGATGTCAAAAAATGGCCCTGCTTTATCAAATGTAAACAGTTCAAAATAAAATGCATGTGTAACAGTATGCTGGATCTGTTTATTAGCTCTTTAAGGTAGGATTAATTTACATTTAATTTAAAGTTGAGTTTATGCATGTTTATTTTACATTTGAATATTTTATTCAATTTCTGTATGAACAGACAACAATTTCGTATACCATTAAAACAAAAAATAATCATTTGTTTTGTAAATGGTTATGGTGATAGGCTATATAACTAAGGTGCAATTGACTGTAACAAAAACCAAAAGGATTATTTATAACTTAACCCTAAAAGTAAAAATGAAAAAAAAAAAGCATCACATTATGCATCACACAGTTTAAAGTTTGAAAGTATTTTCTTATTATATCAAAGAAGTAGCCCTCTGGATGATTTTATCTCTTCAGGTAGCCCTCGCTCACAAAAAGGTTGGAGACCCCTGGTTTAAACCAATTGATTCACAAAAATAAATCAAACTAATCCTCATCTTTAACATAACACCATTTTTAAAGTGATAATTCAGAATTTTTCATAAATGAAAATTCTGTCAACACCGAATAAGTCAAAACCATTGACTTGCACTGGTTTTGTGTTCCCCGAAGAAGTGAAGGGGGACCACTGTTGTTTGGATGCCAACATTCTTTAAAATATCTTCGTTTGTGTTGTGCAGAAGAAGAAAGTCATACAGGTTTGAAATGGTAAGAGGGTGAGCAAATAATGACAGAATTTTCATTTTCACATTAATGCATTTTAGCAAATATGTTTAAATCAGAGATGCAATGCTTTCATAAAAAGTGGCTTAAAATCATAGCATTTTAACGATGTTGCTTAATCTCACACCGTCAGCATAATCATGAAAAATACATCGTAAATACTGAATCTATCACCCACCCCTAGTTAAACGGGAAATTATGATAAAACCTCAGTTTTAAGCATCAATCTTAAGCGATTTAAGAATTCAGCATAATTTCTGGAATTTGTTTCAGTTGATCACATTCGATACGTCCCACAAGTAACTCCCCGAAATATTTATTCCAGGCATATGGTAGACTGTCAGGGTGCACTGGTGAGGGAAGCGGTACCTGACCGCATCTCAGGCGACAGGGGACATTTAGATCCACACCCCGCCTTCATCCTTCTTTTATTCTAATCTTATTCTGACCTCTGTTTCTCTCCATCTGTGTTTGTGACTCCGAGACAGATTGTGACCAGCTTTAGTGGGTGTCGAGAGTTTGTGTGTGCATGCGTGTTTATGCGAGCGTGTGTGCTTGACACGTTGATTTCTCCTCAAAGCTATGATAAATGTTCCACTCTGTCCTCTCACTACGGAGCAGATGTAGCTCTGGGGAGATCACACACACACAGTCTGGCTCAGTCTGCTAGCTAAACTCTTGGCTTGGTTGCTTGGCTATGGTATCTTGTCACCACGGTTGACATGGCAGCCTCACTGGTGTCAAAAGCCCAGCACTGTGCCCAGATAGATGAGCTAGTCATGTGGAGAAACATTGAAACATTTGCAGTTTCATTCAGTAGAACAAACACACACTCATACACATACACATTTATGCAGCATCTATTAAACTCTTTCTAATACTCAACTCAAGACAGACTAAATCCGAGAAACATTCCTCCTTCACACACAAGTCTCTCTACAAAGTGCAGTGATTAAGGGTCCAAATAAAGAGCACGGCACAAATCAGACAACAGTGTTTATAGAAATGGTCGTCTAAACAGTGCTTAGGTAATGTTACAGTCATGGTGGCTGGATTGCAAGCAAACATGTGAATGTGGAGACACCGTTGAATGAGACAACGGGGGGAGTGAAGAGTGAAAATGAGATTGTTAAAAGCATCAGGGGAGCAATAGATCTCTGCGTATTTTAACAAAGCTTTCAGAACAGCACAAACAAGCCCTGCGTCGCAGCGATAAGCAAAACGGCACCAAGTGGCGCAGAGAGCCGCAGAAAGAGGCAACTATCCGGCCACTTGGCCACCAACCAACGGCAGTTAAACAAAGACGGATGTGACTAAACGTGCACGCTTACACACACAGACGTGCTCATTAGCACCTTGTTAATACACGAGAAACCCTCCTAAACGTGCAGTTTATGAATCACAGAGCAGTTTTGTGTAGATGCACATGTAATTTAAAGGGATTTAGCCAAGGGATTTTTTTCATCATTTATTTACTCTCATGTCATTTCAAACCTGTATGAAGTTTTTTCACACGAAAGATATTCTGAAGAACGTAAGCAAACAACACTGGACCCCATTGACTTCCATTGTATGGACACAAAACCACCGAGACATTTCTCAAAATGTTTTCTTTTGAGTTTCACAGAAGAAAGTCTTAAAGGTTTGGAATGACATGAAAATGAGTAGATAATGATTAAATGTACATTTCTAGGTGAACTAAACCTTTAAGGGTGTGAAGTTTTGTCAGAATTTTTGTGGGTGCTGCGTAAGTCGCGAGACACGAGGACCAGTGTTGGGTAAGTTACTCTGAAAAAGTAATGAATTACTAGTTACTAATTACATATTCAATAGTGTAATTAGATTACTATACAAACACTCTCTCCAAAACGTATTTAGTTACTTCTTACTAATTACTTTCTATATCAACCTTGATCAGTTTAGTGATTCAAGGATAGACATGAAACGGCTCTTATAATTCATTCAAATAAATAATATTAAACTACATAAAGTAGTATTATTAACTGACCAAAATATTTAATATTAAAGCACAGATTTTAAAGTTAGACTTTGAATGTTGATGTCAATTCCACTATTGCACACACATATATTACACAAAGTATTTAGTTTAATTACATCAAAAGTAACTGTAATTAAATTACTGAAAAAATAAGAGTAATCCCTTACTTTACTTTTTCAGGGGAAAGTAATTAAATTACAGTAACTAATTACTTAGTAACTAGTTACACCCAACACTGACGAGGACATTTCCCCTGGAGTGAACAGCAGAGATGTTTTGGCTAAGTGTCTCCCTGTGGTGGTAAATTGCTGTGTAGACTGCTCAAAAGTAAATACCTTCAGACTCTCCACTATACTTAGGGGACCTGGGGCCTCATGTATCAACGCCGCGTATGCACAAAAACTTTGCGTACGCCAGCTTTCACGCTCACGGTCGGATGTACTAACAGTGAAATTAACGTGAGAATGTGCGTTCCTCCACGCCAACTTCATGTCTGGCGTGAGTTTTTTTGTGCGTACGCACATTTACAGCTTTGTCCGTATGCAATGTTTTAGTATGGAATCAACGCAAGTCTTTGTGAGGCCCCTGGACTAATATAGCCTCTGGGCTGCCTTGTCTCACCGCTTTAACATCAGAGGTTCCTTTGTGGATTACCATGTATGGCCAAACATATTCATTCTTAACAAGCGATAAACGGCATCCCTTTCTTGTTCATTTAAATGTCAGCCATAAACAGTTGTGAAAAGATCAGACAGAGCAACACAATTATGGGTGTGTATGAATTGGCTCCTTTGATCACTGGACAGGGCACTGATCTGGGAGTTTGTCATTTTAAAGGAACAGTTCTCCCAAAAATGAAATGAAAATTCTGTCATCATTTACTCACCATCAAGTTGTTCCAAATCTGTATAAATGTCTTCGTTCTGATGAACACAGAGAAAGATATTTGGAAGAATGCTCGTAACCAAACAGTTCTTGGCCACCATTGACCTAATTGCTTTGTAAATTCCTTTGTTGAACACAAAATAAGATATTTTGAAGAATGTAGGAAGGCAAACATTTCTGGGGCACTTTTGACTACCATTGTCATTTTTCCTACAATGGTAGTCAGTGGTGGCCAAGAACTGTGTGGTTACAAGCATTCTTCCAAATATCTTTCTCTGTGTTCATCAGAACAAGGAAATGTATACAGATTTGGAGCAACTCGAGGGTAAGTAAATGAAGACACAGGCTGTTTCTGAAATTCCAAGAACGCAAAGAACTGACTTGTTCTTGCGAAGACCGGTCTTGCGGTTCGGAGGAACAAACTCAGATGGACACGTCGCAATGACTCATGGGACTTCAAGCGGGTTCGGTACACGCAAGTCTGCATTCAATGATTCCTTGATATCAAGAACACATCCGGGCATCATCTGTTCCTGTGTTCTTGAGTATTGGAACTGGACTTTGATTGTTATTGATGATGTAGTGCAAGAACACGAAGAATCAAGATAGCTGAAGAACGCATATTGAGAATCTGACAGAATTTTTCGGTAAACTGTTCCTTCAAAATGATAAACTATAGGTAGCATCAGTGTTCCTTATGGACCTTCACTGGAAGTCAGATGACATTTTCTGAAGACTTTTAGACGAAATTGCACAAGTAACTCAATAAATAGCATGAAATATTAAAGAAATATACTTTATATTTAACACACATTGTTAGACACGTAGGGAACACAATTTAATTCAATTAAACTTCGGCTGAAATTTTGCACAGACATGTAACAGAATAATAAAAAAAGGTTGTTGCTACCTGCTGCAACAATGGTGACATTTTACAACATGCTTGTATTTGACCTTCAAAGCTTTCTGCACCAAAAAGTCATTGTAAAGTTTGCAAAAGGTATGTGCTTTATAAAGTGCAATGCTTCAATTGCGAGTACTGATGGTGTTAAACTGTCACACACAGTCAAACTAATGAAAAGTATAGTTTAGTAGACAAAGGATATCCTTAAAAGACCTAAACAGACGATTGTATACCGAGGTAATTCAAATTATCTGGGAAAATGGCATCAAATCAGTTAAGGAATGCTTTCCTACCAGGGGCTTTATAGAAGCCATTCTCCTCTCTCTCAGGCAACAAATAAACTTCTCCCTCCTTCCAGATCAGGGAGTGTTCTTGCCCTCCGGTTAATACACCCCTCCAACCATCTGGATCTTAACAAAAAACACCATCAAAATATATTCACTGCAGAACATTTAAAGCATCTGTAAAATATATAAGGTCACATAAAAGATATTTTAATTCTAATCCTGACAATAAAAATAGCCTTTACAGTAGAGCAGTTGAACAGATATGTCACTATGTAGGCCAACCTGAAAATTAGCAACAGGTTTCCCGTGGACTTTCTAATGGGTTTTAATATTACCATTTTTTTTTGTTTATGAGTAAAATTAGGCATGTAGTCAAAGCCCCTCATGTTTGGTTTAGTTTGTAAATTCAAATTTTACAAACATGTATTAGGGTTTTTCCTGCATAGAGAAATTGGAGGCGGCCGCCTCAGGCTCTCAGAAAATTATGAAATTATGTTGCGAGTCTTCACAAGAAATGCTGCGTGCATTTAACAGGCATTTGTAACTGCAGTTGCGACATTACGCCACAGTGGAGGCGCTGTTTCGTTATCAGCACACTGAGGCGCTAAAAAGAGATGCAGAACAAGAGCCAGCTTGTGTTTCACGGCTGTTTGTTTTGCATCCAAGTACGTTTCATTTCTTGAAATTTATTAAATTAACATGATGTACATCATTGTAATGTCTTTAGCTGCGCAATTGGATCGTTGAATCAGCGTATACTGTACACTGCGAGTTCGCCAGTATGAACGCAGATTGCGTTTAGAACGACTCGCACACGAATGAATCATTTGAACCGATTCATTTAAACTATTGAACTTTTTAGTCACTAGCGAATATAAGAGATAATTGAATAATTTAAAGTGAACCACAGAGAATGAAAGATGTGAATGAGCTTTGCTCATTTTGAAAGACTGGGTAATTCAGTTGGCTATTGTGGGCTGAAAAGTTAGTTGAAAATGATAACAATGCTTTATTTGATTAAAAAAACACATTTCTGTTTGGTTGAATAAAAGTAATGTTTTATATAACTTAATAATTGTCATTTTTATCAAATTTTGTTAGAACTTTTAATATGTCAAACACAAAGTCACTTTGGTTAAGCCACTTAAAGGTACGGTAGGTCTACGTATGTGTACAAGATCAGGATGGCACCACCTCCACCTCATTTTGAGCCAGGAAAAACCCTGTGTATGTTTTCAAATAGGGAAAAAAACCCTGTCATTGAATTTCTTTTCACAAGCCATTTTAATAAAGGTGATTGTGACATCTCACATGAGGCTTTGACTTGCTAGTAAACATTTATTCCACTTTGTAGAAAATATCGATATACATATTGGATATCGCCTTTCATAAAAAAATACAGAGATATGAATTTTGGTCAATATCGCCCAGCCCTAACATGTATACTTAAAATGGTAATTCTGAAGCCATTGTGTGCTTTACAGCCACACTATTGAACTTTTGCTCATGGCTCCCCCATGTGGTTGATAAGCGCAATTGTCTGTTACAAGTGTAGTAAATAATGTCACTGCATAAGCTTTCCCGTGGGCAGCACAATACATGTGAATTTGCTGACTAAACTGATGAAACTGGTGAATGCAGAAATGTTTGGAAACCATATCCGCAGGCAGGGGATGGGCGGGGCTGTGTACCCCAATACATTCTCATTCCTGTTTTGTGCATATCTATTAACTTGAAAGTTCTGCAAAGTGTTTACAATGAGTAAAAATTAAAAAAGAAAAGTGGTTTTACAGTGGCAAACATTGCCAAACCAACGTATGTTTTATGAATTACCTTCTAGAAAGTCTGAAGTAATCTTGACAGCCGTGTGCTGATTGGAGGAAGAGCAGGCGATGGAGTGGCCAAAGCAAAAGCATTTCTTACAGCCCCCTGGGTTCTCCAGCTGAAGGTTGAAGGAGTCTGGTTTGCACCTATAATACACAAAAACAAAAAACAAAGCACACTGATACTGTAGAGTGGTCTGCTTTTCTCTAATCTATCAAAATTATTTATGTGAACATTGAGAGAATGCTCTCTTTTTTATCGAGTTGTTTGCGGAGGGGAGTGGAAATGAGAGTTTCTCCATTGATTTATGATAACTCGAGTTAGTCTGTGTGAGATTAGCAACATTTAGTCTATCAATAGGGCAAATGGTTCAATGAGAAATGAGAGAGAGATAGATAGATAGAGAGAGAGAGAGAGAGAGAGAGAGAGAGAGAGAGATAGAGAGAGAGAGAGAGAGAGAGAGAGAGAGAGAGCGAGAGCGAGAGAGAGCGAGAGAGAGAGAGAGGATATGCTATAGATCACCTGTTGCATGACTGTCCTTCCACATTAGTCTTGCAGTGGCAGCGTCCATCTTCAGCTGAACACACTCCCACACTGCCCCTTTCATCACATTCACACAACCTGTTTGAAACACACATTTACAAACATCCATAAAACATGAGAGAGCCTGTTGCTCACAACTGCTCTAGGACGGGAGCTGCTCTGTCAGGTGTAAATGTTTTATCTGTCGGTGATCTGCTACATGGCCTTAAAATGCGTAATTCTCTTACCTGACAAGAGTTATACCTCTCTCACTCTCTCTCCCCATCTCTTTTCGTTCATGTTTCGCTCCACTGGACCAACTAATTTACACCCAAAAACACAGGCCACGGGAGAACGAATTGATGTATAAAATTTTTGTTTGACGTTTTGTCTGTCTCTTGTGTTTTCGTCTGCATTACAGAGTTACATGCGTCGATGGTTACTGTATGCATATAATGTAAAATATAATAAGGAAATAATAAAAAATAGAAGAGTAAGCAGCAGTAATGAAGATTGCATTCTGCAAAACTTTTTGCATTTATTTGCTATACAGTAGTTTAAAAAATGGTAATGTCAGAACAAAACTGTAAAACTGTGTCAGAACAAATTCATCTTGATAATGTCAGATAACTTAATATATATATATATATATTAGTGCTGTCAATCGATTAAAAAAATTAATCGGATTAATCACACATTTTTTCTGTGATTAATCACGATTAATCGCACATAACAATAATATTTTAAAATATACTTTTACATTTTAATAATTTCACATTTAATCTTCAAATTGATGTAGAAACAACATATTTCTTTAACAGCGTCATTTTATGAAAGCTAACATTTTGATATTAGCACTGTAACTGATGTCTCTATTAAATTGATTATTTTAACATTAATTATAGCCATTCAACAGTATAATTGAGAGCTCATGTAGGAAATATACAGAAATTGAAGGACACTTTACAGTCTTTAATGCTAAATTATAAATTAAATGCAGAAGAATTCTCATTAAAGCTATAAAATCACATTGATTTCTTATTTTATTTTGTTCTTTGATTAACGTTAGTGACAGGAGTCACAGCAGCACGTTTAAGAACGCGGCCCCTTTAAGAGCTGTCTTAGTACGCAGATCTGACCGTCACCGCACTCCCATTTTCACAACTCTTTGCATTCATTTAAGATTTTATTTTACACTTTGAAGTCTGTGCTTAAGAAAATGCTAGACAAAACGGGCTTTCTGACATAATCTTGTGTGGTTTTATCCATTCAAGCACGAAAGAGAACTTAACACGGATGCGCTGTCTGACGCAGCCTTCAGCCCATGACTGTTTACACCAGACTGGACCTCGCGTTGCGTTTTGCCGCGTCCCACAGTTTAGAAGCTGTCTATCTTCATTGAACGCGTCAAAGCAACTGTTTAAAATCGCGCTTAAGTGGTTTAAAAGCCTGTACACGAATAAGAGCGTGATAACATAATGTAACGCTGGACAAAGGATGTCAAAACAAACGGATGCTGCGTTAATTGCGATAAATATTTTCTCACGCGTTAATTTGAAAAAATTAATCGCATGCGTTAAAGCGTTAACGTTGACAGCCCTAATATATATATATATATATATATAAATATACATCTTAACTTGATATATAATGTAATATTTCATTTGTGTCCCAATTTGCTTTGATTTAAATAGTTTTACTGTCCTGTTCTGATCTTGAGCTTTAGTGTGATAGAGTTTTACAGATATTAGGAGACCTTTTTGACTTAAAATTCAGACCCGCTACTGTAAATAAGCAGACTGTTTCTTTTCTTCGCTGAACTTATACTGCAAGGCATTATAATAGCATGAGTCTGTGTCCCACAAATAGTTTCCAGAATGTTATTTTTGTACTTCTTAATTAATGTTTATTGACCTAATTCTGCTCAGCACATATTATACGTGATGTGCTACGTGTAAGATATTTATATGAATATCTGCATGCAAGGTCTAAGTATGATGTTCTTCCCACCCTACAAATTTTTGGGACAGTAACTTGCTCCCGGCCTTATTACCTGCATCCACCAGGGCCCAGAGAATGGAAACCAGACTTGCATATGTCACATTTCACACCAGACACACCTGGCCAGCACAAACATACTCCCTCTGAATCACACTGCAAACTCACAGAACCTGAGAGAGAGAGAGAGAGAGAGAGAGAGAGAGAGAGAGAGAGAGAGAGAGAGAAACCAAAAATGAATCAATAGAAGAAAATAAATACAAAGTATAATAAAAATTACAAATAAATAAATGTACATATATACAAATTACGAGAGATAAATTACACAGAACACAAAGCACCTTTTCTGCACCATTTCAGCTCAAACAAAGTAAGATCATCCGTAGATTTATAGAAATTGAAATCAATCAAAACTTTGGATTTCAGACAGGCTGAGAACAACACACTGACGTCTTGTCCAGGTTTTTGCTGAATTTTGTTTCTTCTACTAGTGTACACAGCTAGTTTAGCTTGACCAACAGTAAAGTTTAAAACCGAAATAAAAGCGTTAACAGCGATTGCTCCATGTAGAACCTTCCACTGCATATCCCCTACTCTCTTAGTTAACGGTGGCTTATACAAGACCTTCCATTCTGGTTTAACATCTTCGTCCAAATTAAAAAACGAACGCCATGGTGTATCCACCTTGTTTTCTAAAACCTTCTTATTAAAAGCAAACACACAAACTTTATATAGTGATTTCCCAGTAGATAAAGTAAAATCACAGCACAAAGATTTCACAGTTTTAAAAAACAAACCAACACATTCATCAAGCTTTGGAGTCAACAATAAGGTTGGAAAAGGGTCTTCGCTGGCAGGAGTCCTTATCCCTGAAAAATAGTCAGTTAATAATTGTCTCTCCTCAGCTGTGAGAGTAGATTGCTATTTCGCCATCAGCTGAGCAATTATACGGGGAGAAGTAATCTTCAGATGAGAAGAAACCTGCTCAGTGTTTGAAAAGTTAGGTCCAGTCACATCCAGCAACAGGCCCAGGGTGGTGGTCTTTGCACTGCAAAGTATTCTATTTAAACCAGGAAGCGTATAGTCAATAGCTGAAATGTCCAAACGGGCTCCGTGTATGATAGGTTCTTTTAAAAGACAGCGAAGAGAGTCGACACACTGCGCCCTTTGGAAATTAAAAAGATTCCAAACTTTAAAAAGGTTACGATAAAAAACTGGCATTCCAGATGTGTTCAATTTGAGGGGGTCTAGGAGGAAGAGAGATCTGTCCATCTGTAGACCTCCCAGACTTCGTAAAATGACACACGCAACAGTTCTCCAGTTAGAGTCAGTTGACCCCATAAGTAACCTCTGGATATACTGCAAACGAAAAGCTGCTGTTCTGCTTTGCAAGTTCATCAGTCCATGCCTACCTTCCTCTTTTGGCAAAAACAAAATACTTTGAGTAATCCAATGTAACTTGTCCCAGAAAAAATCCACTAAAATGGCCTGGATTTCTGTTAGCAGTTTCGAATGAGGATCTATGCGGGCCAGTTTATGCCAAAGGGACGAAGCAACCAGATTGTTGATAATTAAAGTTCGCCCCTTATAGGACAAATTTGGGGCCAGCCATTTCCATTTGGCCAACCGACCTTTCACTTTGTCAACAATACCGTCCCAGTTTTTCTGTACAGTAGTCTCATCTCCTAAATAAACTCCCAGGTATTTAAAACCTCCTTCTATCAAAAGAAGTCCACCCGGAAGCCTTAGTTTTTTACCAGTCCATTTACCACACATCAAGGCTTCACTTTTATTCCAGTTAACTTTGGCAGATGATAATACATTAAAATCAATAAGTAATTTCAGCAATGTCTCAATGTCTTCCTGATTAGTGACAAATATCACATCATCATCAGCATAAGCAGATAAGTGAACATTACATTTAACCTCAGGGATGTGTAAACCATTTAAATTTAGTCTTGTTTTTTGCAATAGAGGCTCTATGGCTAGAGAACACAGCATGCCTGATAGGGAGCACCCTTGTCTTATCCCCCAGCCAACCATAAAAGGATTGCATAATCCACCGTTCACTTCAATATACTCTTAACCTCACTGTACAGAACCATGATCTGTTTCACAAATTTTTGGCAAAAACCAAAGGCTGCCAGACATTTCCATAGATTGTTATGCTCAACTCGATCAAAGGCTTTTTCCTGATCTAAAGAGATGAATGCACAGTCTAAATTGAACAACCTAGAGACATCTAACACATCTCGTAATATAGAGACGTTATCAAAAATAGACCTGCCAGGTATGCAGTAGCTTTGATCCGGGCGGATAACCTGCTTCATTACTTCTGCCAGCCTGCTTGCTAACACCTTGGAAAGCAGCTTATAGTCGGTACAGAGAAGGGACACTGGACGCCAGTTTTTAATGTCTGTCAGGTCTCCTTTTTTCGGGAGGAGAGTTAGAACAGCTCTTCGGCAGCTCAATGGCAGCCGCCCTTCGGCTAGGCTTTCATCGAGCACCGAGAGTAGGTCTTCCCCTAACTCAGTCAAGAATGACTTGTAGAAGTCTACTGGAAGACCATCAATCCCAGGAGCTTTTCCTGACTCCATACCTTTAAGTGCCTCATTTAACTCATCTATGCTCAAGGCTCTACTGAGTTTTGCATTGACTTCCCTAGAAACCTGAGGCAAGTCTTGGAAAAAGACATTGTTAGTGTCCGGTTCTGTAACACTCTCGCTGCTGTACAGGTTTTTATAGAAACTAGGTATGCACCGAAACGAAAATTCTTGGCCGAAACCGAACATGATGTGAAACACTTGGCCAAAGGCCGAATAATACGGAACACCGAACATGGTTTTTTGCATTTCTTCTATTTATTAACTTATCTATTTATTTCACTATTGCACAAACTGAATAGTCAAAATGTGCTTTTTATAATTTGTCTTGCTTTTCAATAAAATACAATACAACTTAATATAAAATTGAGCAAAACAAAGTAAATTCAAACAAAAAATTGAGCCTGTGAATAGCCTATATTAATTAGGCCTATAACTGACTGCTAAAATAATGTAATGTAAGTTACTCTGTACCCCTACAACAAAACAGTTCATTAAAAAGTGTCATTCCACATTAGGCCTATAAGCTAAAAATACGAATAAACTAAAACTGTTGGATTATTATAGGCTACATTGCAAAATGATTTGAGAAAAAAAAAACATCCAATGCAAGCAATCCTGACTGATGCTGACTGACAACCATTTCAACCAGAAACCAACTCTCTTCTGACTGATGCTGACTGACAACCATTTCAACCAGAAACCAACTCTCTCTCTCTCTCTCTCTCTCTCTCTCTCTCTCTCTCTCTCTCCGCTGGTTGCTGCTTGATCGTATCACGAGTCATGTTCGGTAAAATTTATTCGGCCACTTCACATATCCGGCGGAACACCAAACTTGCATTTTTTTTATATTCGGTGCATCCCTAACCCAAGTGTACTGTCTCTGAATGTCATTAAGCTGTCTCCATATATCACCCAGCTCATGTGTTTTAATGACTTGAGGAAGTTTCTTGCGGGACGGTTCAATGTGATTTCTGTCAATACACTGCTCTGTACAGTTAAAATCCCCACCCAAAAATAAAAACTCTTCACTGCAGCATTTTTGTAATGTTGAACTAAGTGTGTCTTTAAAGCATTCTTTGAACTGCTGAAGTCGGAGCATACACACAAATAAAAACAAAAACACAATTTTCAAATAAAGCTCTGACCTTTAAAAGCCAACATCATAAGAGATAGGACTAAAATTCTTTGAGAATAAAACCGCAACACCTCCACTGAGTGAGGTGTTGTGACTTAAAACAGAAAACCCATCCCATTCCCTAGCCCAATCTGTGGAATTCTTTTCGCCACTGTGTGTTTCTTGAAGAAAAATAACATCCAGCCTTTTCTGTCTAAACACTTCATACAGCACGGCTCTTTTTCTTATGTCCCTTGCACCATTCACATTCACTGATGCAACAGAGACTTCACCCATAAAAAGAAAGATAAAAAACAAACCAAAGAATTCAAAAACTTTAGCTCTTCTCTCCACTATCATTGCTTAATTCAGGGCCAAGTCTAACGTTACTCACTAATTTCCTTAATCTATAGACTTCCTTGTTCATAAAGCAACCCTCAGCCATCAGACATTTTGTCCTCTCAACAAATTGTTTTAGATCGGGAAAGTATTCATTTACTCGCACACCTCTTTTGTTTTTTGTTGACTTGAGAAAACACTTAATATCATCTGCTTCATAACTAACGTTACGACCAATACATTCAAACTGCGAGAGAAACACACACTGGAGGAGTTTGATCACTGTAACTCTCCATGTCCTCCTGATCACTACTAACAATATCAGCCTTTTTTGCGGTTTTAGAATCAAAACCATCATCTTTTTTCTTCCATTTGAAAGGCACTTTAAACACTGCCTGTTCTAACTCCATATCAATGCCATCATCTTCACAAACATTTGCTATAACAGAAAGTGTACTAATATTGTCTCCCTCGCGTCGAGAAAACTCGAAGGCGCTGGTTAGATCTCTGTCATCTGTAGTCGTGGCTTCCAAATCCACAAAAGTAGAAGCGGTTTCACTGGAATCATCATTTTGCTTGTTGGAAACGATCGTACATTCAGTCGGTTCGGTGTCTGTTGCGACTACTGTGGGTTGTTCCGCCGCAATCGCCTCAGACTGTACCCGGTTTACCAAAGGCCGATCTCCCACGCTTGCCTCCGGTTCAACCCGGACTTCCGTTGGTTGATCACCCGCAACCGCCTCCGGCGCAGCCCGGTCTAACAAAGGCCGATCTGCTACTGGTGGATCATTTGTGCTTTTTGTACCTGGCTCTTTCTTAGGACACTCACAAATGAAATGACCAACATTACCACAGCCAAAACACTTTACCAGTTGTGGCAAAAATAGTGTAGTCAAAGTCGTCGATACGAAATTTAAGCGCGAGATCCAATTCGGCGTCATCCTTAACAATCATATCGTCGCTGTCGGGCGGAATCCTTGTATCTCCAAAACCATAATTTTTCAGGAAGTTAAAAAAACTGCATATTTTTTGAGTTATTAAACATTGTATCGTTAAAGTTCGTATTATACCTTATATTGCTATCATATACTGTTGTGTACCAACATTAACACAACATTTCCCCAAAACCACGTTTAATCGGAGATACAAGGTTTATAACTTGGGAGCAGGGAGATACGAGATTACGCTGTCATTGATAAGAATGGTACGGACACAGACGTCGCTGCTGCCAGCAGTGTTCATCAAAGTCTGCGGTCGCGTTGAGCCTTTTGACAAGAGACGAGGCTTTAAAAGCTAATGAAAGCTAATGATTGTGGTTACATACATCTTCCTAAACTCTATTTTAAACGTTAGAGCTATGAGTGATGCAATACCAAAATAAAACGTTAAACAGGCTGTCTAATATAGGCGGAAATTAATCTGCACGCAAATAAAGTCGGCGGTCGCGTTGAGCCTCTTGACAAGAGAAAAGGCTTCAATAGTTAACCAAAGCTAACGACTGTGGTTACATACATCTTCCTAAACTCTATTTTAAAGGTTTAAGAACTATAAGTGATGTAATACAAAAAACGATGAGCTGACTAGGCTGTCTAATAGGCGGAAATTAGCCAAATCTGCTCGCAAATTTACCTTCGTGGCTCACGGGCTTCCTTCTGCACCGAAGCATTACAGCTATCGATTTTTAACAAAACAAGCCTACTCAAATCTATCTAACCTAACTATTTTCACTCGTTATTGTCTAAAAAACTTTCAATCAGGAGACGTAATGCCGAGAAGCTCCCGCGGAGTGAAGAAGAGGTGGAGTTACGAGACTTCTCAGACAGTTGAAGTGTCCAATGGAGTTAAGAGATTTGCTCTCAAGCTATTTTCAACATTTTAGATTGGTTAATAATTTCTAAAAATAACAGACCCACATGGGGACTGACCAATAGCATCGATTTGTGAAAAAATATGAAATTGACCAAATTTGGACATAGGAGGTTTCCGCCCGACAGCGACGATATAAACAAAACGCCTAAATTAAACGACATGTTTTAGCAAGGGAGAAACTGATCCAATAGGAATTTTCTTAATCGGAGAGATTAATCTGCCATAACGAGACAGAGATTGCGTTAACATTTCATCACTGACAAATGGAGGGACATTAGAAAGCGTCACTTTCTTAGATGGCATTGATAATGGAAGAACTGGAGTGAATAAACCATCGACTATGATTCCATGTTCAACCAACTCTTTTGCTTTTTCAACAGTTTTTAAAAAAAAATAACCTTGGCGTTGTTCATTCTGGCAGCAGATAAAATACACTCATGGCCCACGACTTCCCCCATGGCCAAACAGCAATCCTCTACGTTCACCGCGGACGCCACTTTCACCGCATGATGGAGCTTAAGGCCCGCATGCCCGGGGCCGTCATGCTCCCCCAAAACTCGCCAATCAAAACACGTGCCACTCGCTCCCAGCATGCAGAGAGAGAGAGAGAGAGAGAGAGAGAGAGAATTTTAACAAGACCTTTATTATAAAACAATCTCCTATTCACAATAAACTCCTACAATGCAATAAAGAGAATGAAAAAAAAAAATAATAATAATTCACCCTCATAAACAGAGCTGAAAGTCTCATTGTAACACCAAATATGTTCAAATGTAACAAAATGGTCAGTAGACTTATAATAATGAAACCAACCGATACTCTTGATTTTACCAAATTAGAAAACAAAGCTACAACGTTCTGACACACATTTGGCTCTATTTTCTTTTTTCTGCTTGCCTTGTATAAATGGCCTATTTTGCTTGACCTAGAACAAAGTTCAGAAGTTGACAAAGAATTATTTTTCCTCACATATTTAAACCCCAATATAAACGTCTCCATAGAAAAAGTCTCATTACAACTATCAAAAATGATACTAATAATTCAATTGTTCCAATTCCCCCATAGTCAAGGTGTCATGGTTCTGCCCCATCTTGTCTTGCTTTTCTTGATCTAGTGGCAGAATCATGACAGAACCTCTTGTTTGATGTGGAGAGAGGCATTCTGGCCCTGTTGGCCTTCCATATGGTCTCTCTGATCTTGTCTCTGTTCCCGCCCTCTCGTTACCTCGTTATTGCTTGTAGTGATTTCATCCCCCACAGCTGTTCCCTCTTGATTTGTCCCCTTATTTAATGCCCCTGTGTCTTCTGTCTTGTGCTGGATCATTGTCAGTATTTGGAGTGTGTGCTGTGGTCTTTGTCGCCCGCCTTGTCTTGTGTTTGCCACGTTAGTCTAGTCTAGTCTAGTCTAGTTCAGTTTAGGTATTTGTAATTATGTCCAATGTTGTATCCTGTCTAGTCCAGTTTAAGGTAGTGAGTCGATGTTTATGTTCCCGTTCCTACCCTAGCTGTTTTGTTACCCCATCGGTTTTTGTTTCATGTTTTGTATTGTTGATTTAAAGTCCTTGTTAACCCCTTACCCCCTGTCTGCAAATGGGTCCTCTGTTGTGTTCTCGTCTGCCACCTCCATTTTCTTGAGACAAGGCACCTGACATTTTTAGATTTGCTTCCTTTGACACTTGAGGAAGATTATCAAAAAGAAAATTACTATCTTCCCTATATTCAGAACCCAGTTCATTTTTATAAAGAGATTCATAAAAGGTAACTGCTCTCTTGCAGATATCCATGCGGTCAGTCAATAACATTCCAGATTCGGAACGTAAGGCATGAATTACTTTATTTTGTCTACTTTTTCTTCCAGACTGAGAAATAAACTTTGACGGTACATCCATTTCATTTATACTTCAAAAACGTGACCTGACCAGAGCACCCTGTGTTTTAACCCCTAATACGTCAGCTAGTTGAGTCTTGTCTTTTAAAAGAGACTCCACACCACTTTGATTTCCTGGCAAGTGAACCAATTCTTGCCGTTTTAAAATATAAGTCTCATTTAGAGTCAGGGTTATCTGTCTAGTGCAGGGGTGGGCAAACTTTATACCTCGAGGGCCACATCAAATGTTCGAATCCATGTTAAGGGCCGCATATTATTCGCACACTAAATTAAATCTTTTTTTATTTATTCCAAACTGAAATTTGATAACTACTGTTGTGTATGGACATGTAATTCCTTCTACCCTGTGTTTTATAAACACTTTTATATAGAAAAAAATGGCAAAACATTTGCACCCATAAGACACATTATTAGCTACAATAATTTACAGTATACAATTTTTTAATTTTTTTTTTTTCAAATATTCCTCTAATTCAGGGGTGTGCAAATAATCCCAAGGGGCCATTTCACAGTCTGTGTCACTCCGCCATTTAGCTAAATCGGACTTATAAATGATGTTTAATTAACAATGTTCGGGAGGAGCCGGAGCATATAATCAGCACGGCTGGTCTACTATCAGCAATCACCGCATCTACACAATCAGCCCTAGCGAGCTCGCTTATAAATAGGGAAACCATCTTACCTGCTCTATCTCTTAAGATTAAGCATCGACATTAGTTCGAAGCTATGTCCGAGACCCCCGCCAACGAAGATTTGTCTGCTAACCGCATCTCTTCAGCGCCGCCGAGCGCTTCCCACCATTCCAGCTCAGGTTCGGATTCAGGAAGCGATTCCCCGGCTTCATCGCGTGGCCGCCAGCTCCGCACCTCGCAAAGCAAAAGCCAGAGTTTGCACACCATCACCAGGCCCAGAAAGACCAACCCCTTCTCCGGCTTCTTCTTACACCTCAACACGCAACACGATCCCCGCTTTCCAGAAATGGACCGTCCAGAGCCTACGACTGGCTCTATCCAACGCGGACATCCATTTCAACAGGCGGATGACCAAGGCGGAGCTTTACGGCCTCTACGCCTCCTTCCAGGCGGATGCCACCTTTCCGAAGTCCATTCCGCAAAAAACC
This sequence comes from Triplophysa rosa, assembly GCF_024868665.1. Classification (NCBI taxonomy): domain Eukaryota; kingdom Metazoa; phylum Chordata; class Actinopteri; order Cypriniformes; family Nemacheilidae; genus Triplophysa; species Triplophysa rosa. Next base: position 21,024,059 of record NC_079891.1, read on the forward strand.
ACTGACAAGATGGGCACGGCTCGTGGTTCTCCTTATTCCCGGCCCGGGCAATCCACCTCCGCGGCTCGTCGCGGCCGCCCGTCGGCAAGTCGGAACAGCAGGCCATCCGCAAGCTCGGGTAACGCCACGGATTTCCCGGATGCTAGGGACCCCCCCAGTCGAGAGTTTCCAGCAACTCGTCCCTCTAGCAGTAGGCTAGCCGCCCAGGCGACTTAAGCTCACTAGCACCCGGAGCTCCGGTGCATTATTACCCATTCCCCGCCCCACACACACTTTTATACGTATCACAAACTTTTCTCAGCCAAATGCGCCATTCGCGTAGCTCAGTGGAACCAGTGCCCCTACTGAGCTACATAACAGGGTTTTCCTGGATGTCCGCAATATTTCTTGCGCGGTATGCCGCTCAGTAGCGCATACCACAATCGAATGCCCCCTAGTCACTCCCTCTCTTCCCCCACGCTCAGCCTCACCTCCCAAATCCACCTCCTTTGTACCGTGCCTGCCAAATCGCCCAGCATACCAAACCTCTGGGCAACCCAGCAATTTCGAGGCTTGCAGGAACTTTAACATAGGCAGATGCTCTAGACAGAGATGTCGCTTCCTGCATGTGTGCACTTCCTGCAGCGGCGCACACGCTCAAATTGTTTGCCCAGTGTCACAAGCTCCAAATAAAAAACATAAAAATTACCTCTCGACTCCTGTGAACGTTTCTTGTTTGTCTTTTGAGTTATCTTCGCACCCCGACACCCAGTTCACTGATTATCTCCTGACCGGTCTCGCGAATGGCTTCGACCCCGGCGTTATCAGTCTTCCATCACACAGCTTAATATGCCCCAACCTCCAGTCTGCGCTCGCCGAACCTGAGTCAGTCGATCTCCTCATAAAAAAGGAGATCGATGCTAAATTCATTATCGGCCCCTTCTACCTTTTACCGCGTTTCGCATCAGCCCCATTGGCGTAGCGACACGTAAATTCTCGGGCAAAAAGCGCCTCGTATTCGATCTCTCGTCACCGCACGGCTCTGCCTTTCCAAGCATCAACAGCCTCATTCCGATCGAGGAATTTTCTCTGCACTATCATAACATCGATCAAGCCATCACTTTAATTAAACACGCCGGTCGTGGCGCTTGGCTAGCCAAAGTCGACATCACATCCGCATTTAAAGTCATGCCCATCCACCCAGACTTCTGGCACCTTTTCGGCATCCGATGGCGCAATAAATTTTACTTTTCTGTCCGTCTCACTTTCGGCTGCAGAAGCAGCCCAAAAATTTTCGACATGTTGTCAGAGGCAATTTGCTGGATTCTCTCTAACAATTATGCAATTCCCTACCTCATCCACCTACTAGACGATTTTTTAATCATCTCATCTCCCGATTCGTTTCCGGCGGCGCATCTAGCAAAAGTCCAGCAGGTTTTCGAAAATCTCGGCGTTCCCCTCGCCCCAGACAAAACTTCAGGACCGAGCACGTCCATCGAATTTCTCGGAATTAAATTAGACTCGCTTAAATTCCAGGCTTCTCTGCCAAAAGAGAAAATCGACAGAACGATCGTGATCGCTTCCGCCCTATTAGCTAATCCCCGCTGCTCCAAACGCGAGCTCCTGTCTGTTCTCGGCCATCTGAATTTTGCGATGAGGATAATCCCGCAAGGCCGACCGTTCGTTTCACACCTCCTTTCTCTCGCGTCCTCCGCACACGCTCTAGAGGACACGTTATCCATATCCAGCCCCTGCCTTGACGAGCTGAGCTTATGGATAAAATTCCTCAGACAATGGAACGGCTTGTCATTTTTCTACAGTGACATGGCCTCCTCCCCCGCCGATATTCACCTGTTCACAGACGCTGCCCCTTCCATCGGTTTCGGAGGCTTTTACCAAGGCCGTTGGTTTGCATCCACTTGGCCTCCCCAGCTCTTAGAGATTACGCAGGCTTTAGCATCTTCAGCACTTTTCGAGCTGTATCCACTGGTCGTCGCAGCATCCCTATGGGGGAAAGAGTGGTCGGCTTCCAGTATAATCGTACATTGTGATAACGAGGCAACTGTTCATTGTATTAACAAAGGCCGCTCCCACTCCCCTGCCTTAATGCCGTTCCTCAGACGCCTCATCTGGATCTCAGCCTGTGACCAGTTCATTCTAACTGCCAAACACATTCCTGGATCAAAAAATCAGATTGCTGACGCCCTTTCTCGTTTTGCCTTCCAGAAGTTCAGGCTGCTGGCGCCCGAAGCAGATCCCTTGCCAACACCGGTACCTCCCTATTCGGAGCTGATATTCCGGTAAACCACCCCCTAAAAACCCTCCTCGATGCCTCTCTAAACTCCATCACCCAAGCCGTCTCCCTTAGGACCCTCCAATCTTATCTCACTGCATGGAAAAGCTTCAAGTCTTTTCACCAGGCGTTCAACATTCCCTTTCCCGATTTTTCTGTCCTCACCATCACCTCCTACATCTCCTTCCTAAACTCTTCAAAGAACCTCCAAGCCAGCTCAATTAAAGGTTACATGAGTGGAGTCCAGTTCTTCCACAAGCTCATATTCAACTCTCCATCTGCAGCCATAGCCAGCTCCCAAACTTCTATGCTCATCAAGGGCATTCAAAGAACCCAGCCCGCTCGCCCAGACGCCAGGCAACCTATAACCCTGGATATACTGACCAGATGCATTTCTACCCTCCGTAAAGGATATCATTCCAAGCACGTCGATCGCACACTCGACACCATGTTTATCCTAGCATTCTTCGGCTTTCTAAGATGTTCGGAAATTTCTACCACATCCATCTTTAACCCGCTAATCCATCCAACGGTATCGGACCTGTCAGTACTCGATTCAGAGACGATGTCATTCTCAATTAAACAAAGCAAGACGGACCAAACCAGGAGAGGACATTTCATCTACATATTCAACCTCCAGTCACCAATTCAACCTTATCAGACCCTCCTAGCCTACCTTCACTTCAGGAAATCCCAAACCAAAACCACATTGGATCCTCTCTTCGTCGACGAATCCAACCGCCCAGCTACACGCTTCTGGTTCCAAAAGCACCTCAAAGCCGTCCTGCTCCTGTCCGGCATCCCCGCAGACCACTTTTCCGGCCACTCCTTCCGCATAGGCGCAGCAACCACAGCCGCCCAAAAAAGCCTCTCGCAGTCTCAAATTCAAGCACTAGGGCGCTGGACATCGGAAGCTTTCAAGAGCTACATCAGGTCAGATCGCTCCATCATCAGGGAAGCCCATCGAACCCTCATTTCCCGAATCATCTAAAGAATCCATCCTTCACCTGCACGGGCTCGAACCTCCACCACTTCGGCCTTCATCTCCCTAGCGGGAGACCTCACCACCACAGCAACCGCCTCAGCAATCACCAGGGATTTCATTCAAGACCCGTTGCTTCAGACCGCGCCCGCAGGGGCCAGCGCCCACGTCTCGGGCTCTGCCGCAGCAGACTCTACAGCAGAAGCCAACAGCGCAGCAGCGCCCGCCTCGGCAGAGGCCTGCGCTTTCATCACAACAATAGCAATCAGCATCTTCAAAGCCACATCAGCAGAGGCCAGCACTTCTTCTCAATGTAGAAACCAGCATAGCCGCAGCGACTGCCTCAGCAGAGGTCAGCACTTCCATCTCAAGCGTAAACACCAGCATCACGGCAAGCAACTGTCTCAGCAGAGGCCAGCACTTCCATCCCAAGCGTGGGAAGCCAGCATCGCCGCAGCGACTACCCGGGCAGAGACCAGCACTTCCATTTCAAGCATAGAAGCCAACATTGCCACAGCCTCAGCCGAGGCCAGCTTTTCCATTTCAAGCATGAAAGCAAGCGCCGCGACAAGAAGCATCCAAGAAGCCCGAGCTTCCATCTAAGCGCAGAAGCCAGTGTCGCCGCAGCGATCGCCTCCGCAGAGGCCCGTGCTTCCATCTCAAGCGCTGAAGCCAGTGTCGCCGCAGCGATCGCCTCCGCAGAGGCCCGTGCTTCCATCTCAAGCGCTGAAGCCAGTGTCGCCGCAGCGATCGCCTCCGCAGAGGCCCGTGCTTCCATCTCAAGCGCTGAAGCCAGTGTCGCCGCAGCGATCGCCTCCGCAGAGGCCCGTGCTTCCATCTCAAGCGCCGAAGCCAGCGTCGCAGCAGCGATCGCCTCCGCAGAGGCCAGTGCTTCCATCTAAGGCGTCGAAGCCAGCGTCGCAGCAGCGATCGCCTCCGCAGAGGCCAGTGCTTCCGTCTCGCATTCTGCCGCCTACAACTTCTACGGAAGCAAGCATCAAAGCAGCGTTCACCCCAGCAGGAGCCTCCACACTATTACAGCTGGCTCCCTCCTTCAGTCGCCTCCTTCCAGTATCAGGCTTAACCCCAGGGACACCCACGAAGCCATGTTCATTTATGGTTTCTGAAATCCCCATATTTACAACCTCTACGTGCACTACTCCCAGCCGCTCACGGATTCCAACTTCTCATCACTCCAGCAGGCACCCTCACTGCATATCAGTCTCAACCATCCTCCGAGGAACCCCTACCCCATTCTTGTCTCATCACAACCTCATCTCCTAAGGAGCCCTCATCCTCTCGTCTTACCCAAACGCAGTCCACGCCTCCGCAGCATTTAGCATCGCGTTGGGGGGTATGCGTACTCCGGCGGCTGTCCCAATCTTGCTTTATGGGGGTGTGCTCTGGGCTCAAACCGGTTCCGAGCTCGGCGCACTCACCCTGACCAAGGTGTGTAGTGTTTCGGGCTCGGATAGATCTGGCGAGCTCGGAGCCCGCTTCCCGGACAGCACGCCAAATACGCATAACCTTATAACCACGCTCTATCATTATTTCCCTATCAACATCACTGTTATCTGCGCAGGTAAACTCGTGAAATGATGTTTAATTAACAAAGTTCGGGAGGAGCCGGAGCATATAATCAGCACGGCTGGTCTACTATCAGCAATCACCGCATCTACACAATCAGCCCTAGCGAGCTCGCTTATAAATAGGGAAACCATCTTACCTGCTCTATCTCTTAAGATTAAGCATCCCTCCTCCACCCCGGCTCCTCTCCCTAACTCATTATCCCCAGGGGGTGTGCTCTGGGCTCAAACCGGTTCCGAGCTCGGCGCACTCACCCTGACCAAGGTGTAGAGTGTTTCGGGCTCGGATAGATCTGGCGAGCTCGGAGCCCGCTTCCCGGACAGCACGCCAAATACGCATAACCTTATAACCACGCTCTATCATTATTTCCCTATCAACATCACTGTTATCTGCGCAGGTAAACTCGTGAAATGATGTTTAATTAACAAAGTTCGGGAGGAGCCGGAGCATATAATCAGCACGGCTGGTCTACTATCAGCAATCACCGCATCTACACAATCAGCCCTAGCGAGCTCGCTTATAAATAGGGAAACCATCTTACCTGCTCTATCTCTTAAGATTAAGCATCCCTCCTCCACCCCGGCTCCTCTCCCTAACTCATTATCCCCAGGGGGTGTGCTCTGGGCTCAAACCGGTTCCGAGCTCGGCGCACTCACCCTGACCAAGGTGTAGAGTGTTTCGGGCTCGGATAGATCTGGCGAGCTCGGAGCCCGCTTCCCGGACAGCACGCCAAATACGTATAACCTTATAACCACGCTCTATCATTATTTCCCTATCAACATCACTGTTATCTGTGCCGGTAAACTCGCGAAACAGTGAAAGTAAAAGTAGTCTTTCTAAGAGCATTTCTGTGACCGATTGCAGAACAGCAGAACCATATGTCACAGTCGTATCTCTTTCTCAGCGCTCAGGATGCAAGTGTCTCGAGACACGCTTTTGATAACAGAAATTTCCATGTCATGCTATAGTAAACCAAAGCTCACAACACTCGTGCCGCCTCAGCGCGTGGCGCTTCAAGACACGAGACGCGAATGCAGTGTATAAACCCGTCCATCTAGCTAGCGCATGTCTCTCTCTCTTTTCATTTTTAATCAAGTATGCTGCATTGCAGACTCTAATGGATTTTGTTGTATTACATCAAATTAGTAATTTTCACCAAAATCCCAACTGAAGCGCAATGTTATTAAATACATTTAAAAAAAACGCCTAGCAGGCCGGATGAAATTGTTTGGGTGGCCGGATGTGGCCTGCGGGCCGTAGTTTGCCCACCTCTGGTCTAGTGACATTCTGATAGTATTGTTGACAAAATAGTTTTATCTGAACTTTGCCAAAATCACACCATTGTTGCAATGTTCTAAAAGACTCCTTTGTAGTTTTAAATACATCCCAGAAACATTTTAAACTTTCTTAAAACCATTTGTCACCTAATAAACTGGTATTTAAATGCCAATAAGCGCTCCCTGGCTTAACAGAATTTAGAAAGACAGAGCACTGCACCATACTATGATCTAAAAGGCATGATGGAGTAATAAAACAACTCTTAAAAATACTGTTATGATGCTTAAAACATAAATCCTGTCCAATCTTGCCAATGAGATCACATTATCACGAACATGAGTGCATGTATATTGTTATATTCTCCATTAAGCTGTCTCCAAATATCATTTAAATCCTGTGTTTTTAATAGTTGAACAAGATGTTGATGTGAAGGTAAATGAGGTTCAATATGACTTCTGTCTAAATTGGACTCCGTACAATTAAAGTCACCACCCAAGAACACATACACATTACTTAAGGCAGCAAACCCATTCCATTCTACTGCCCAATCAGCAGCATTACTAAAATCACTATGTGTTTCTTGTAACAAAGTGATATCAATTTTCTTCTGATGAATAACTTCAAATAATTGAGCTCTTTTGAGCATATCTCTAGCACCATTCAGATTCGCTTAATAGGACTAGTTGTTATAATCCCACTATTTCAGCACAGTTGAATTGCCCAATAGGACATTTCCCACGCCTTATGCAGGGGGGAGCAGTCAAGAATATGAATAGAGGAAATTAATGGGCATAAATGATCCTAGAACTACATAGCATACTTACCTTTCCTTGCCATTATCAGACAGACATCTCATGAGTTGTGTGTCCCAATTTCATCATACTATCCTGAGTGAAAGATGCCTTTTGGTGAGGTGCTGCTGATAATGCACCTCCAGCCAAGGGAGGCCCACCGCAGGTTGATCAGACCTGGGTGTGTGTCGCATTGTTACAAGGTCATCTGGCAGAAGCAGTGGGCAGCTATCACTGCAGCTCAAAGGCACCACAGTCGTTACCCGCCGGCCCTGAGAATCGAACCGGCAACCTTCTGGTCACGAGTCCGACTCTCTAACCATTAGGCCACCAAGGCTGTTATAGCCCCACTGGTTCCGTTAATGCAAGCTCAGTGCCCCCGGTCCCGTATGGCATAACATTACAATATATTACCAAAAATTTCAATGCAACCATATGCGCCAACCCGTTGGCTAAGGCTGTTATAGCCCCACTGGCTCCGTTAATGCAAGCTCAGTGCCCCCGGTCCCGTATGGCATAACAATACAACACACAACACCATTTTATTACGTGGTCACTTGGCAGCCCATATTGTGTCCTTCTGTTTCAACCACAGCCAGTGGCTGCTTCTCTCAGCGACAGTGGCAAGTTCTTTGACTACCATCCGTTGGGCATGTCCTTTGATCCCCACTTTCTTAAGCAGCCTTGTAGTGGAATTGGAAACAAAGCCCCTGCAGCCCACTTCCACCGGGAACCCGATCTTCAGCCTCCGCTGCCAAGTTGGCATACCGGAGATTCTTTCTTTCAAATGCTTCGTTAATGGCCTCTTCCCAAGGTACAGTCAACTCAACTATGAGGACTGTTCTACTGGAGCTGGACCACAGAACCACGTCCGGCCGCAGGTTGGTCGCTGCGATTTCTAAGGGGAAAGTAAGTCTGTGGTTTAAATCAACTCGCATTTCCCAATCCCTGGCTATACTCAGCAGACCTGAATCTGGGGTTAAGGGCTTGGCCTGAGGTTTCTGCCCCTCCCGAATAAAGGGTTGCCTTTTTAGCGAGTTAGCCTTGGCGTTTTGGGGGATGGCATTTGCTGCCACTCTCTTGGTCTCTACTGCTGCAGCCAAGCACTTTAGTACTTGATTGTGGTGCCATGTGTATCTCCCTTGTGTCAAGCTCTTACAACCCACAAGAATATGTTTTAGGTTTGCTGGAGCTGCACATAGGTGGCAGGCTGGATCCTGTCCATACCAAACATGCAGATTTGTTGGTGAGGGCAGCACATCATATGTAGCTCTTATGATAAAACTTAGCCTGTTTGTTTCCATACTCCACAGCTCACTCAAAGTGATTTTGCGCCGTTCAATGCCTTCCCACCTCATCCAACGGCCTTGCTGGGCTTGAGAGACCGCTCTGGCGCATCTACTTGCTTCCTCTTGACGCCGAACCTCCTCCACTACCAGGTGACGCTGTTCCTTTGGTGTCGCTTTTCGCCACGTGGGTGTGGTTGATGCCAAACCAAGTCCCCCTCGGCCATGTTGCACTTGTCCCACAATGTCCTTATGTCTGAGGGCTGCCTTTGCATCTCCCACCGCTGTTTTTGGGTTCCATTTCCTTCCTGTCGCTACTGTTGGAGCAGCATCTCTTATACAGGGATCACAGGATTCTTTGAGCGTCATCTCTAGCCTTGTTTTGGTGCAATTATATTCCTCCACGAGGCTTGAAATGGGAAGAGAGAGAGCTCCATTCCCATACAGCCTTATGTTGCTAAGGCATTTTGGTAGCCCAAGCCATTTCCTCACTTGTGTACTCACCAATCTCTACAGGTTATTGGCGTGAGACACCGTGAGCTCATAAATTAAAATTGGCTACATCAGGCGTGGCAACAAGCCAAATTGGAAGCACCAGAGTTTCAGCTTCCCAGGAAGAGATGTATTATTGATTTTCTTGAGTCCACTGGCTGTCTCTTGCCTGAGTTGTTCCACCTGTTCGGCATCTTTAAGGTCTGCGGTGTACCACCATCCAAGGCTTTTGATGGGCTTTTCCATGACCATTGGTATGGGCTCACCCTTTATACAGAACCTGTCATTGGTAAGCCTGCCCTTGACAATAGAAATGCTGCGGGATTTGCTTGGTTTGACCTCCATTTGTGCCCAACTAATGTTCTCCTGGAGCTTATCCAGCAGCTGCTTTGTACATGCTTTGGTTGTTATGATGGTTGTCATGTCATCCATGTATGCCCTGATTGGAGGTAGGCGCAACCCATTTTTCAAACGCTCTCCTCCAACCACCCAATGCGATGCCCGGATTATTATTTCCATTGCCATTGTGAAAGCCAGTGGTGAAATTGTGCAACCTGCCATTATGCCAACCTCCAGCAGTTGCCACGCGGCGGTACTATCCTGTGTGGTAATACAAAATTGGAAATCCTGAAAATATGCCTTAATCAGCTTTGTTACCTGATCTGGAACGTGGAAGAAGTCAAAGGCTGTCCACAGCAGCTCATGTGGCACAGATCCAAAGGCATTGGCAAGATCTAGAAAAACCACATGCAGGTCTTCTCCTTTTTGCCATTTGCAACTGGTGCCAGATGATGTTAGCATGTTCCAAACATACAGAGAAACCCCCTATGCCTGCCTTCTTCACTGAAGTATCAACGAAGTAGATTCAGAGTAGCAACATTAACATCACACAATGTAAAATGTAAAAAAAAAATGTAAAATGAAAAACTCATGCCCACAAAAACATTCTAATTAAGTACATGGAATTAGGCTTTCTCACTGTCCTCATTACTAAGCTCAAGGTTAAGTTTCCTTAATATCCTTTTCAGCCCATAGACCTCTTTGTTCGTAAAGCAGTCCTCCATCACTAAACACTTGGTTTTCTCAACAAACTGCTTTGTGTCAGAAAAGTATTCATTAATGCGCACCCCTCTCTTATTTTTAGTAGCTCTGAGGAACAGTTTTATGTTGTCTACCTCATAATGACGACCAGTAAAATCACTCTGAGAAAGACTGATGCTTGAATCAGACGATTCACCCTCACTTTCGGTTTCATCTTTATCACTGAACTCAGTTATGTCTGCTTTTTTGCATGCCTATTCGAAGCTTTATCAGAACTCTTTCTCTTTAGTGGGACTTTAAAATCTGACTCCCCAACTCCATTTGGGTATCATCACATTCATTAATTATAGTGCGTTGCGGGACAATATTGGGAGCGACATTCAAATGTTTATCTGTCTCAGTAATGGTTACCTCTGCCTGATCATTAGATTTTTCTACACTGGAAACATTGTTTTCAGATGCACACACATTATCATCAGTTGCTGCAATCACATGTAAGTCATCATTTTGATTTTGGTTTTGTTATTCACTGTACGCGACCCTTCGCTAGGAGTTGCATGTAACGGTCCTGCTTTGAGTTCAGCGTAACCCACAGCACCGCCTCTGACTACGTCATCAGCTGACGAGGTGTTCTAATTTTCTAGTGTTAAAGGGAGAGACCAGTTTACCATGACGAGACAAAGCTTTGGCTAATATATCGTCACTTAAGAATGGTGGTACGTTAGATAAAGTGACTTTCTTCGAGTGTGAAGAAAGAGAGAGAGAGCGAAAGTAAAGGGGTGAACAGATCATCAACAACTATCCCTGTCTCTACGAATTCATTATCTTTTTCAACAGTGCAGAGAAAGATAACTGTATCGTTATTCATCCTGGAGGCAGACAGTATGCTTTCATGTCCTACAACATCACCCGCACAGCCAGGCAACATTTCTCCACACTGACTGCGGACGCCACTTTCACTCTGTGGCGCCGGGAAAGTGAGCTCAGAACCTGCGCCCGCGGGGCCAAGTAGGGGTCTCTGCAGGTCGGAGAAATATACGTGCCGAAAGGTAGGGGGGTGCCGAAAGGTTTCTCGTTGGTCAAAGGTGCTCTTCCTTGGCATACCACATACGTCATTTCTTTTAAAGGGGTCAAATGACAGTGCTAAAACGAATATTATCGCTTGTTTTAGATGTAATGCAATGTGTAAGGTTAAAAAACGCTGTATTTTCCACATACCGTCCATGTTTGTATCTCCTCTTTGCCCCGCCTCTCTGAAACGCGCAGATTTTTTACAAAGCTCATCGCTCTGAAAAGCGAGGTGTGTTATGATTGGCCAGTTAACCATTGCGTAGCGATTGGTCAAATACTACAAGCGTGTGACGGAAATGTAACGCCTCTTACCATATTCGGAACATGTTCCCAAGCAATTGTACTGACAGGTGATAAAATGTCATCGGTACTATCAATTCGAGCCCGAATCTGATCAGGAAAATGAAGACGATCAAGCCATTACATAAACTTTGCCAGAGCGACTTGAGCAGGATGTAAAGGATTGGTAAGGTTTTTAAAAAATACAGTATATTATGTTAAATGGTTAAAAACTATAGCTAACTGTTTTACCTTTATATACGACGTTATAAAGATTTGCCGTTAGTGATCAACCAGTGTGACGCCATGTCTCGTCGCGACTCAACAAAGACAATAAACCCCATTATAAACACGACATTTGTTGCCTCTAGTTGGAACATAATTACTGATTATTAGGACTTATGTTGTCTTTTTTCATGTTGCGAGCATGTCTGCATTTGCAGATCATGCAAAGAAACAAAATGCGCTACAAACACACGACAAACTCAACTCGCGTTAGTCCGTAACAAAGTATTTTACAATGAAAATATGCTTACAGGCTGCGAATCTGACGCGCCATAATGTCCTTGCGAAGTTGTAATGGTTGGAATTACCCCACTTTTTAAAAAAAGCTTTCATGCACAGCTGGCCTTGATCTCTCCCAGGTTCATGAAGCAATCATCTGTGAAATGTGCTGCACACACTTGAATATTCGGATTGTACTGTTCTGGAACAGTATTGTAAATAAAATGTAATCATTCATTTTTAGTTGTCTCATCTTTTGGAAGGGCAAACAAAGAGGCTTTCTTTTCGCAACGAAACACACAGCATCTCCACGACATGGCTGCGGCGGCGACGATACAATGAGATTTACAAGTACGCCCACCTTACTTGCGTATAGATTTGGGCGGTCTTTGTCAAGTCATACCACGAAATGACGTAGATTCGTGGGGGTGTGGTTACACGAGTCGTTTCAGGCAGGTCTGGGTGAGCATTCGCTTTTAAATAGAATGCATCTTTTGTTCCGAAACTTTAATTTTTGCAATTGCAATGTCTAATACATGCATGGGCAACTTATAACACACCAAAGACACAGAAAAACACGTATTCGCGCCATATGACCCCTTTAAACAGGAAGAAGGTTGCGGTAAGGTGTGTGTAATGCAAAGTTTGCAAACTTGTGAATTTGTGAACATAAGCCCTTAAAAACTACAAATTTTATCAGATAAGTCTATGTTTTTGCTAAATTGCTTAATAATAAATCACAGAAGATAACTAAACAGCTCTTAATATTTTATAAACAGCTGTCGTTATGTTTTTTGAGTATTTCAGTCTTTCTGCATGTTTTTGTTTACATGTAGGCTACTAAATCATAGTTGTTCAAAAACGGTAGAAATGCCTTTTACTGTATGACCGCTATGTTGTTGCTATTCTATCATGACACCAAGTAAAGCAAATTTAAAAAGCTAGTGCAGTTGTAAGTGTTATTTTAGAGACATTTGTACCACCCTTTGAATAATAATTGTAATTTGCTTTTGATTGTGACACTTATCAGCTGTTCCTTAAACATAATTTTTCTAAATGGTTCAACTCCAATATATGCAATCCCCTGTACCTTCATTTTACATTAACAATAAAACGCAATATGATATTAACACAACCCTATACTGCTTCATTTCGTTTTAATTTTAAATATATGTATGTGGTTTAGGCAATCTGATGTGATTATTTCATTTTTAATCAAATGAAATATGACACAAAACACAATATTTTATTGTAAAGTATAAGACGTTTGTACAATAGGGAAAAACAATACACAGGCAGTGCTCCAAGACTACTTTTAACTAATAAATACATACAGCTAGGCTGTGTATAGTTATGAAACTCTGACCTCAGTCAAAATGATTAGTCTGGGAACAAATAGATTCATCAGACCAACGATTGCCCATTATGAAATGTAACCAAAACTAATAATATCCTAAAGTGACATTAGAGCCAGCGGGCAGTTTTAGGTGTATTTGCTGACATCAAGCTGTGGAACTCACACCTCAGAACATGTCGAGGCCACTTATAGGCCCTAGTATCCAAAGAGTATATATACCCTTTGCAGTATCTTTGTAAATCAACTGCAGATTCTTGGTTTCATATTAAAATCTTTGATACAAAACACCACAATGAAAAGGTGGCTTTGGATGTGGGCCAATAGAGTTTAAGCTGATGTGAAACAGGCAGCTTTTGCGACCAATTGAAAAGACCTTTCGGCACTCCCCTACCTTTCGTAATGCCTCCACCTTTCGGCACGCCCAATTCTCCGACCTGCAGATACACCTGTCTCCGCGGGGCCGTCATGCTCCCGGTAAAACAGGTAGCACTCGGCCCAAAACACAACTTCACCGTAATCCAGAAAACACACAAAAACAACTAACAATGAGAAAAAGCAAGAAAGAAGAAAAAAGGTCTACTTACAGAAAAAGTCCCCGCAAGGATAGTAAAATCTAACAAAAATGCTTACATTCTTAATAAACATTATGAAAAAGTCCACGGTGGTGTGTACAGATACAGTGTATCTCTACAGATGCAGTTATTTCTAAAATGTATATTTGCATGTATTTGTATTTGAATGAATGTGACTGTATGAGAGATTTACAGCATTTAAGAAAGATACCACGAATAAATACGTAACAAAGGTGCTAGTGAAACAATAGGTGGTTTTGTGTGCGTGTGTTTGACTCACCCATAACATTACAGATGCAGTTCTGGCAGGGCTGTTGTGGTGAGGATCTGTAAAAGTTCTCTATGCATCTCTCACAGTGAGGGCCAGCTGTGTTTCCCCTGCAGCCGACACAGCGCCCCCCACTGCCAGTGCTGCGGTACTGCTCCACATCAAAGACGCATTCATCGGCAAGACCGCTGCAGTTACACTCTGAGCGGTTGAATAAAAGGTATATACATAAATGTGACAGAAAGAGCAGGGAGGTCAAACTTACAGGCCAAAACAATTACAACAACATATGACATTGTGTATTAATATTAAAATTACTAATAGTAAAAAACCAAGTAAATATATTACAAGCAATAAATGAATAAATATATAGCAAGGAGCAGCTATATAAAGTCTTCAGATCAAATTCACACCAGCCATTTCAATTTTATTACATATATCATTTGTTCACATGCACACACACATGCACAACCTAATAAGGTCCCCTGCCACGGGCCTGTGTGATAACAATCTTCCTGTTTCCCATTATATCACCGAATCAGAATATACAAAGTCAGCTTTTTATGCACCACCAGCCACCCAGGGGGGAATTGTGGGACATTACCTGTTTTATTACAGTTCCATCAGTCTATTGACTCTGCAATAACCATCACATTATCACTCTCTAATGGGACCCCGTTTCAGAGCTGCCGCTGAGAAAAGGATTACCCACCATTACACTCAGAAAATAATACGGGAGAACGTGAGACACCAAATTTTGGGAAAGGGACACTTAAATAAGGCTTAAAGGTCCAGTATATGAAATTTAGCGGCATCTAGTATTGAGTTTGCAAATTGCAACCAACGGCTCACCCCACCCTTCCCTTTCGAAGCACTAAGGTGGCTGACACAGGGCTGAGATGTTCATCACGCTTTCGCTTCTTTGCTAAAGGAGATAACGTATTTACAAAACGCGCTCTGTAGAGCAGTTTGTCGGTTTACGGCAACTGTAAAAACAACATGGCGAATTCCATGAAAGGGGCCACGTGCTGTATGTAGATAGATAAACAAAGACATAGGAAACTGACTACAAAATATTATTACCCACGAGAAATACACCTCATATTTTGTTGGTTTAATCTGACCTGAGGGGGCATTAAAACCAATAGTTATACAAATATGCCCTACTCACTTTTGGCTACTACTTTACACAACAGACAATAAAATCAGGATGCAACACAACAGAAGATGTGTGGATGTGATGTTTGAACATTTTTTGGGTTGCCTTTTTTCACTCCTCTGATTTTTGGAAAAAAGGCACTAAAAGGACAGCAAACGCATGCAAAGCAAGATATACTGCCATTTAAAATATGAAACATTTCCATTTCATATATAAAAACTGGGGTAACAACCTCGCAAAGGGCTGTGAACAGACTCGAGAAGGAAAAATAAGTGTTTTTGATGTTTGCCAGCAGAATGTCCATTCTTTTCTTTCACACTTTTTCTGCCTCTTTCAGACTGCGGGGTAAAACAGACATCTTTTTTCAATTAACGTATCCGTTTGAAGTACGAGAGAGACATATGGTGTCAGAACTCACAGCCTGCCATGCAAATGATAAACTTGGCACAGTTCATGACGAATACTTTGTGATGTCACCATGCATGGAATGCATCAGTGGTCAGCTTCACCTCTTCACTAACAGATAGTCCCGACCGTGCTTATGAAAACTTGTTTATTCATTAAATCCACTTTGATGAGAAGGGACAACAATTACCAACAGAAACCCATCTGTTGACCACAGAAACGTCGAGTTAATTAATGGAACATGGAGCTTAGTGGAATGCAGAACGAAAATAATTAACATGCTTTTTCGCCTTATGGGTTTGTCAGAATAGCCAGTTACAGCTTTCACCTAAAGTATTTACCAGAGATGCATGAGAGAACAAACACACATGCACACACAATCACACACACACAACACTTTAGTTACAGTATATTGTGTTGAGAGGGTAAATGGTGTGCTGATGATATTAACTGCTTGGAATATCTAAACGCAGGACTGCATTACAAATACAGTGCAGCTGTAGGTCAGTTAAAGGTCCAGTGTGTAATTTTTTGGAGGATCTATTGCCAGAAATGCAATATAATATACATGTCGTCAGAGGTGTATAAAGTGGTTACATAATGAAGCGTTATGTTTTTATTACCTCAGAATGAGCTATTTCTATCTACATACACTGCAGGTCCCCTTACATGGAATTCATCATGTTGTTTCTACGGTAGCCCAAACGGACAAACTGCTCTACAGAGCGCGTTTTGTAAATACATTAACTCCTTTGGCAATGAAGTGTAAAAGTGACGACATCCTAGTTCTGTGCCAGCCACCGTAGTACTTAGAAAGGGAGGGGGGATGGTTGGAGTGAGCAATTCGCAACCTCACACTAGAAAAGAAATGTGATTTCTGGAATGTGGATTTAACTGCTTAATCACTTGGATTTGGTAATAGAAAGTATGTCGTTCTATGTTTGGGGACGTTGCTTCAAGTCCAATAGATGGCTTTTCAATCTCGCTTCATATTGTATGAGCTTATACTGCACAATAAATACATTTACAGTACATTTGTAATGTGTTGAAACATTTTAATGTGTGATGTACAGCAAAAATTTTAGCTTAGTCGCACCAAAACTCCTATGCTGCTTTTGGGACTCATGCAGCGTGTAACCTGTTTATACGGGTGGAGAAATAAATGCATACCACTCGTCGCAAAAGCAGGATGTGTGAAACAAGCCTACCTCAAATGTTTAACAAGACTATAAAACTTTAAATAGACTATAAAAACAATATGTAGATCTAATAAATGTTTCTTTTCAAAGACATCAATTTTAAGGATTCTCATTTGTTTACATCTGTCAGATGGGCAATTCCATGCAAATGTCAACCTTAAGTTTTTACCAAAGGTTTTCACCATGATGTTAGGCCAGATGTCAATATTTGGTGGTTTAAATAGCCATGTGAAGTCTCAAAGTTTTTAAAGCATCTTTTGTTTTTAAAATATAGTTCCCTTTCTTTCGGTCTCTCGACGTTGTGTCGAACTGACAGATGGGGTTCGTCCCTGACAACCAATCGCTTCCGACTACTTAGAAAAGGCCAATGAAAATTGGCGAATGAAATTTTCATGCCGGACTCCGCCCCGGAAATCCGGGTATAAAAGGGAGATGGCGTGCTTCATTCATTCACCTTTTGTTCTTCGGAGCCTTCGCTTGTGAAGATCAACTCTCGCTACTACTTAGCAACTCCAGATTGCCGGTTCTACGACGTGGTGCAGCGGACGGTACCTTCCTGCAGCGACTTCCCCTGGGCGTCTCGGCGGATCCAGAGGTGTTCGAGCTAGCAGACGGTGCCACAGTGCACGTCTGCATTCTAAAAGAGCAAATTTCTCCAGCGTGGCATGTCCCGCTGTTCTCGTGGGTGCAACACACTCATCGCTTCCAGTACGCTGGGGCAGCCCTTGTGGATACGTCCTGCCCGCACTGCGGGCGGTTGACGATTCAGATGTTGCGTCATGGGTGGCTGTGTTCCCACGGGTCTCAGTCACCACCTCGTCTGCTTCCCGTTCCGTGACGGCAGGACTACGGCCCTGCCGCCCGCTACGGCGAGCAGCGAGGGTGATATGAGGATTACTGTGAGCGCTAATCCATTAGCCACTGGCTCGCGGACCGTTCGCACCTCGTCTTGCTCGTCTGACCGTTACCCATGAGACGGTCCGCCGTCTTATTCCTCAATCACGTATTGGACACGGTACGTGATGATGAGATGTCTGTTGCAGCATCGGAGGGTGACTTACTGGCATCAGACTCCGACGATTCCTTGAAGATTCCTTGAAGCTCCCTCCCTCGGGGGTTCGAGATCAGGAAGAAGGGGACGTCAAATTGTCAGCCATGCTTTCCCGGGCCGCCGGCGTTGGGTTGCAGTGCCCGCACTGCCTCTCCCAATGCTCACGGCTGGATACATGGTACCTCGGGTTTGAGAGCGGCTCCATGCCGTACTCGCCCCAGTGCCGTGTTTCCCCGGAAGTGCATGAGGAACTTAGTACGACCTGGAACGCCCGCTTCGGCGCGTGCACGTCAACTAGTTCCATCACCCTTTCTTCCCTTGATGGTGGGGCAGCTAGAGGATACGTCGAGTCCCCCTGGGGCTCTACCTAGACTCCCGTCCAAAGCACGTAGGCTTTTCGGCATCCAGGATGTCGAGAACTTACTCTGCTGCGGGCCAAGCTGTCCCCTCTCTCCACGCTATGGCCATCCTGCAGGCCAAGGCGTTCAGAGAGCTCCACGAGGGTAAGACCGACCCAGCGCTTATGCAGGAACTCCGCCTCGCGGACCTCGCTGTACGGGCGACCAACGTGACCGCGCGGGCCCTGGGTCAGGCGATGTCCACACATGTGGTCCAGGAGAGACACCTCTGGCCAAACCCTGCACAAATGGGTTGCAAGAAAGTCCGCTTTCTCGACGCACCCATCTCGCAAGGGGGGGCTGTTTGGTGATACTGCCGAGCCACAGTTCTCCACAGTAAAAGGAGCAGACAGAGGATATCAAGCATAACCTCCCCCACCGTGACTCGGCCGCCCCCTGCTCTCACCCTCTACACGACGGTGTTCGGCAACTCGACGTTGCGTCATGGCAAGGCGCAACATCGAATGTACATTGCAGCCCTCAGCACTCTCAAATCAACGGTGCGTGGAGCTGCATCGCCAGGCAGGCGAACCAGCAGAGCCAGTCTTCTTCCCGGGGGCCCGCCCCCGGCGAGAGACCCGCACTGCCAGCCATCGAACCACCCCCTGGGGGGTCGATGAAGCAGATCGTACCCTTAGTCCCCCTGTCGCGGTCCCTGGGAGCTTGGCTCGAGCTTCCCACACCGTCACGGTGGCTGAGGAGAACAATCCGTCTCTGCTATGCGATCCAGTTCGCCAGAAACCCGCCCAAGTTCCGGGGCATCCTCGCCACCTCGGTCAGAGGCCGGGATGCTCCCGTACTACGGGGCGAGGTCGCCACCCTTCTGGCGAAGGGTGCGATCGAGTCCGTCCCCCTAGCCGAGATGTCCAAGGGGTTTTACAGCCCCTACTTCATCGTCCCCAAAAGAGGCGGGGGGGTGCGCCCCATCCTAGATCTGCGTACCCTGAACAGACACCTGCACAAGCTGCCGTTCAGGATGCTCACGCAGAAGCGCATCCTGACATCTGGCAGATGTCAGGATTGGTTCATGGCAATCGACCTAAAGGACGCTTACTTTCATGTCTCGATTCTCCCTCGTCATCGCCCATTCCTACGGTTCACTTTCGAGGGTCAGGCATATCAGTACAGAGTCCTCCCCTTCTGTCTGTCTCTGTCTCCACGAGTCTTTACGAAGATCGTGGAAGCCGCCCTCTCTCCCCTCAGGGAGAAGGGTGTGCGGGTACTCAACTATCTCGATGACTGGCTTATCTTGGCACACTCGCGAGATCTGTTGTGTGCACACAGGGACCTGGTGCTCCGGCACAGGGGGCTACAGGTCAACCGAGAGAAGAGCAAGCTCTCCCCTGTGCAGAGCATCCTCTATCTTGGTATGGAACTCAACTCTGTCACCATGACAGCGCGACTGTCCACAGCACGCGCCCAGTCGGTGTTGAACTGCCTGGATCATTTCAAGCAGTCAGCGGTTCCCCTGAAACTATTTCAGAGGCTCCTGGGACACATGGCATCCTCTGCCGACGCACCCTAACCCCTTGGTCTTCCATGACCTTCCTTCGGGCAGGGGTTCCCCTAGGGCAGGTTACGAGGCATGTCGTGGTGACGACGGACGCCTCCCTGCAGGGTTGGGGTGCAGTGTGCAACGGGCACGCAGTGTCGGGGTTTTGGACGGGCCCCCGCCTGCGCTGGCATATCAATTGCCTAGAGTTGTGGACCGTGCTACTCGCACTGAAGAGGCTGAAACCTTTCGTGCAAGGCAAGCACGTGCTGGTCCGGTCGGACAGCACTATGGCAGTAGCGTATATCAATCGTCAGGGTGGCGTTCGCTCACTGCAGTTAACACGACTCGCCCGACGCCTCCTCCAGTGGAGTCAGCAGGTGACCCGCTCCCTGTGTGCCACGTATATCCCAGGCGACCTGAACCAGACAGCCGATGCGCTCTCTCGTCAGTCGACGCCTCGCGGAGAGTGGCGACTCCATCCCCTCGCAGTCCAGCTCATTTGGGTGCAGTTCGGGCAGGTCCAGGTAGACCTGTTTGCCTCCCTCGAAACCACCCATTGCCCGCTTTGGTACTCTCTGACCGAGGGACCCCTCGGCACGGATGCCCTAGCGCACAGCTGGCCATGGGACAAGCGGAAGTACGCCTTCCCCCCAGTGAGCCTCATTGCACAGACCCTGTGCAAGGTCAGGGAAGAGTAGCATCAAGTGTTACTCGTTGCGCCACACTGGCCCAACCGGACTTGGTTTTCGGAGCTAATGCTCTTGACGACAGCTCCCCCCTGGCCGATTCCCCTGGCAAAGGACCTGCTTTCCCAGGGGAAGGGCACGTTATGGCATCCCAGGCCAGACCTCTGGAACCTCCATGTCTGGCCTCTGGACGGGACGAGGAGATCCTGAGTGGTCTGCCCCCAGCGGTGGTAGCTACCATTTCTCAGGCTAGGGCACCTGCCACTAGGCGACTGTACGCCTACAAGTGGCGCCTCTTCTCGACCTGGTGTGCTTCTCGAGGAGAAGACCCACGGAGTTGTGCGATCGGGTCCGTGCTGTCCTTCCTACAAGAGAGACTCGAGACTAACCTCTCCCCCTCCACACTGAAAGTGTATGTAGCCGCCATTGCCGCTCATCACAACTCAGTTGCTGGGAAGTCTCTAGGGCAGCACGACCTGGTCATTAGCTTCCTAAAGGGCGCTAGGAGGCGCAATCCGCCTCGTCCGCGCTCCATACCCTTTTGGGACCTGGATGTAGCCCTGACAGGTCTCACCAGGCCCCCCTTCGAGCCCCTAGGGGAAGCCGCTCTTCCTCATCTTACGATGAAGACGGTTCTCCTTATGGCGCTCGCCTTCATCAAGAGGGTAGGGGATCTACAGCCTTTCTCCGTGTCCCCTGACTGCCTAGAGTTTGGACCCAGGGATTCTCACGTTATCCTGAGACCTCAGCCCGGCTACGTGCCCAAGGTTCCCATCGTTCTTTTTCGGGACCAGTGGTGAACTTACAGGCGCTCCCCACTGAGGAGGAAGACCCAACCCCATCCGTGTTGTGTCCAGTACGCGCGCTGCGCCTTTACTTAGACCGCACGCAGAGCCACAGGAGCTCTGAGCAGCTCTTTGTCTGTTTTGGAGATCAGCAGGGAGGGCTGTCTCAAACAGAGATTGGCGCACTGGATCATGGACGCCGTCGCTATGGCGTACCTGTGCTAAGATCGCCTACGCCCACTGGGTGAGAGCTCTCTCCACACGGAGTACAGCCTCCTCGTGGGCACTGGCTCGAGGCGCCTCTCTGGCAGACATCTGCAGAGCTGCGGGTTGGGCTACACCCATCACCTTCGCAAGGTCCTACAGCCTCCGCGTAAAACCGGTATCGGCTCGAGTCTTGCAGGCATCAGGCAAGACTGGCGGCCGGTAGGGTGTACGCCTATGACAATACCTTCCCCCTTTCTCCTAAAGGGGTCAGCGTACTAACTAGCCTCCCTTCTTCCCCCACTGCGTGAAGAACAGGCACTCCATCCATCACTAGCAAGCACCTCCTGCGGGCGGGCTGGGCAGAGCAGCCCTGCCCCTTAGGTCGGGTATCTCCGGAGTTATTCGCAACATAGCTCTAACCGGACCTAGTGCTACCAGACGTTGCAACCCCCCAGTAGGGCAGTTCCGTCTGATGTATCCTCATACTGGTTCCCACCTTGGTAACCCATGACCTCCCCAGGTGGACCTCCACCTCACGGTTTACTCTTCAGCCGCACTTTCTTCCCATGAGTTCTCCCCCATCGGTGAGACCATGTTGGTATCTCCACTAGACTCCTCCCTGCGGTAGGAAGTGGTCTCTGTAGCGCACCCCCCACTTGAGGAAGTAGCGCTTACCCAGTGGCCTTACGGTTCTGGGCGGCTTCTCGCTGTTAGAGAAACAAGGCCGCCGCCTGTGAGGCCGAAGGTAGGGGCCTTCCCACCTTTCAAGAAAGTTCTGGGACCCCCTACCTACCCACTGGTAGATTACAATTTTGCGGTAGCGCTCACGGCTGACACGCCCAGGCCAGTCACCGTCGCTTCGTTGAGATTGTGACAGGGCACAGTGTTATGGCGTTTTCCATTGGAACTCCATCTGTCGGTTCGACACAACGTCGAGAGACCGACAGAAAGGGAACGTCTCGGTTACGTTTGTAACCTCGGTTCCCTGATGGAGGGAACGAGACGTTGTGTCCTCCTTGCCACAACACGTGCTGTCCTCTGCAGCAGTCGTGAGAGGTCTCAGGCTCCTCAGAACAAAGGTGAATGAATTAAGCACGCCTCCACGTCTCCCTTTTATACCCGGATTTCCGGGGGCGGAGTCTGGCATGCAAATTTCATTCGCCAATTTTCATTGGCCTTTTCTAAGTAGTCGGAAGCGATTGGTTCTCAGGGACGAACCCCATCTGTCGGTTCGACACAACGTCTCGTTCCCTCCATAAGGGAACCGAGGTTACAAACGTAACCGAGACGCTTTCTATAGTCACGCAAGTAAATTGCTCATTCCTCATAAATAGGCAGATTTTTTTACTACTTTACTGTAGGCACATCTTTTTACAACTATTTCATGTTGAAGAGCCATCGCTTCTCCATTTGTTGAGTATTCTTGCTTCTGGTTTGCACATTTTAATTTACATAAACCAAGTATGTTGTTTCTCAAAAGCGTAAGTCCTTTGTCACATCCATAACACATTCATTTTTCTCGCATTTAAAATATAAAGGTAGTGTCACTGTCACATCCATAATGCTGGAATTGGCAAGATGCTTCACCACATGCAACGATGATTTGACGCCATACTCTTCCAGCTATAGAATCTCTGTTCCGTTATACTTTATTGTAGTTGGTATTATTATCACATTTAAACTCCTTCGACATTTAAACTCCTTCATGAGTCAGTACTCACTCACGCATTGGTGGGCTGAATCAGCAGTGGCCCGTGCCCACGGGCGGTCCTGGTAGAATGGTGCGCAACGCTCACAGTCGACCCCAGCGGTGTGGTGCTCACAAGCACACATCAGACGTCCCTCCTCATTGGTTACACACTCGCTGGCGTGACCGTTACACTTGCACCTGAGAAAGAGTTGATATCACATTCCTGCACTTTTGTGACATTTGTAATTGTCATAAATTGTCTGTGTTCTGAATCTACAAAGGCTTTCCTGTGGCTCAGGGGTTAAAGCATACCACTAGCAACGCCAAGGTCATGGGTTCGATCCCAGGGGATTGCACATAGTCAGAAACAAATGTATAATGTCGATTTGGATAAAGTCGATTTGGATAAAAGCATCTGCCAAATGCATACATGTAAATGTATTCAGTGTAAGGGTTTAATGCATTATTTAGTAATAAAACTTCTCCTTATGAGAAGGAGTGTTTTTTTCCCATTGCATGACAATCCCCTATTAACCGGATGAGTTGCGAACTTAAATATTAGTGTGTGTCTGTACTTATTTACATCTATGAGGATAACTAAATATAGTTGAATGTCATGACAATCGACTGTTTCATATGCCTTTATTAGCTAAAATGCTTATTTGTATAAAATGCTTAATCAACTGTTAGTGATTAGTTCAGCTGTGTGAGGGTTATGTTTCAGGCAATATAAAATGTATATCATGAACCTTATATAAATATAAAAACAAACCAAAGTAAGCCCCTTAAACACTATCTTAATTGCTTTTGTTTATGGCATTTGTAATGATTACAGTAAGCTATAGGTATCTAAGCCATAAATGTGTTCATATTGAATGCTTTAATGCATTATTTTGTCAGATCAGGTCACAGAAGCAGGCCTGTCATGTGGAGGTGGCAGGGTCACACGTGAGGTCAAACAATGACATAGTAGTATGTTAGTTGTGAAATTCAGTACTGTGACAAATGTTAGGTTGACAATCTACAGTATGGTTTCTTAGTGTGTGTTTACAATGAGAGATGCCGTGCACCACCAGTTGTGTCATTTTTATTAGGTGGCAGAAGCAGCTGTAGCCAAGCTGTAGCCAAGGTGAAGAGGCAGGGTCACAGGTGTTTAGCCTTTTAAAACATGATTGTGTTATTTGTTGTGCATTATATTAAGGTTGCACTCTTATAAAGGTCTAAGCACTCAGTCATACATACAGTTGTTTTAACAATGTAGGCATAAATACGTATGTATATAAAAAGCAACTAGTTGTATATTCTGGTGTATTTCTAAGGATAATCCTTAGAAATAAGTATAATCCTGCTGTAGACAGCAATTGACAGTGTAAGAATGAGAGTGACAACAATGAAAAACAGTTGATGTTGAATGTCATCAGTTGAAACAGTTGAAACAAGTTGATGTCTTCAGTGTCTATATTTGCTTTATATATTTTATCTTCATTTGTTTTAACTTTCTATGTTGCGAAGAGTTTTTCCATGTTTAAATGGAAACCGAACAACAACATGGATTTGTAATGTTGTCTCTTTTAGACTCGTGTTAACATTTTCGTCTTTTAGATTTTCACAGTTGTGTTGTTGTTGTTTTACCTGCCCCCCACAGAGAAGTCAGATATGGCATAAAAATATGAGCGCAGCACTTTGGCATCTTTGAGGAACTCGTCTCCAAAAGTGTTCAGTCTGTCCAGAGAGATGAGGATATCTGTAGCTGTCACCCAGTCCTACAAAGAGAAAGAGAGATGAAAGAGTGTTTCAGTGCCCAGTACTTTTCTTAAGTGATCTTGTTTACAAAAGTTAACAAATTCATGACTGTATGTGTTATTGCAGTGGCATCATGCTCGGCTGGTAAGATCACATGGTTGCAGAAAAAAGGGCCCAAAGCATCTCTCTCATCATTTATTTATCCTCATGCTGTCTCAAAACCGCAAGACTTAAAACAGCCTCAATGTTAATATTCTTTAGAAAATGCTGTACACGTAAAAACACAAACAATCTTCGAACATTTGAATTTACAGTTGGAGGTCTTTATGTATGCACATATGTGAGATAAAGAGAAATTAATGTAGGTGACAGAATGGATTTTTCTTTCCCTGTAGACAAAATATCAGCACATACCCCTCATACACGTATGGTCAAGTGGGTGCGTCACGTATTGGTGTGATAGTGTGAAAGGAATAGAGTTTGGTCATCCTTATCAGTTTCTGGCCTGTTGACCTCTGTTCTGTCCGTGTTAATGGGTTTTGAGCATGGGTGACAGCCCCGCATGCGTAGGTGAATGCGCACATGTTCCATTCTGTGGAACAAGGGGCCAAGATAAAGAAAAAGAGAGACGCTAGCTGGCCCAATCCCTGCAAGCACATCCAAACTTCCTCTCAGAAGGCCGGTAACACCATTCTTATTCACAGCAGTTGAGTAAACAAAACTGAGAAACAAATAACCCCATCCATGTATCTTTTTCTCTCTAATGATGCTCCTCTGGCTTTGCTTTCGTTTTCATTATATCTGCCCCTGTGTTCTTCTGCTTCCACCTTCCTCAAATTATTCTTCATTTTCACTGCTGCTTCTCTTTTCTTTTCCTCATCCACGCTTTATTCCTTAGCCTGTGTTTTTCTCTCTATCTGCTCGCTGCGTCTTGTCTTGCTTGTTTGTGCATCACGTAGAAAAGGACTTGTTTTGGGGGTAGAGACAATGTGCTGTGAATCACAAACGCAAATAACTCCAGGACAAGAAACGAAAGATAGAGATATGGAATGTTTAGTTTGTCCGCTTTGAACTTATTCTAATGGGCTGTTTCCGGAGGTGAGGTGACAGGACAGGCAACGCTGGCTATGGCTTGGGCATCTAAAGGCCCCTGAGGTTGGGATAATTACAGTAGGATAGTTGACAAATCTGCAGGAAGGCCCTGTAAATGTATTCTTCTAAGTCTCTACAATCCCCACTGACTGCATCACTATTCTGATCCTCAGTGGTCTGGGATATCTCCAAATAAGCATGCAGAACTTAATATATGCATGGGTGTCAAGCAGGTCATGAAATGACATTTAGATTCAGGTTTCATTTATTTATTTATTTACACGTCAGGAGCTTTAGTTCTGTAAATGCAAATAGCAAGTCATTTTTCTTTATTAACCTAACATTGAGAAACCTTTTCAAATGTAGTAATAGCATATTATTTAGGTTCTCTTGCTGTTAGTACAAGCGTACAACTAGACACTTACAATGTGTGCTAACTGTGTATCTTGCGACACTAACCTAAAGACGAATGCCCAAGCACAAGAATACCTCATTTAAATCAATGGTGGGCTAATTCTGTAAAACAGTGCATACAGAAACAGAAAGAGATGCAAAGATTTCTTTACCCTGTTGGTTTATCTGCTTCAGTCAGGGTCGTGTTAACAAGCGCTCTGTCATCTCTCCGCATTTGTACCGTGATTAATTGTATTGCCACTTCACAGCTCAGCTTATTGGCTCAGACTCTATGCCATTAAAGGATGTTCCCTGGGTTGGAATTAAAGGCACATTTGATTTCAAGTGCCATGAATCCCTAACCACAACTTATCTATGTCTTATACTGTATGGTAACAGAGTATGGATAGAAACAGAAATCAATTTAAAGCAGCCATCCGTAACTTATTGGGTTAAAAATAAACAAATATAAGTTGAGCCTTCCTATCCTGATTTGCAATGGTAAGATTATAAAAAAAACATTTAACCGTCAGAAAGAATTTAAAAGGAATGTCAGTTTGATGCCAGTTGACGTCAACCCACATAAATATAAGTTTGTAAAGTAACATGCAATTTTATGTTTCAAACAGAGATGGTGATGAGCACTTGAGAAACATAGGCAACGCTGATCCAGAAGATTTTTCTGCTTTAGTTTTTTATATTATACACGTTTGAACAAAATACAACAAACAGAACCTTTATAATCTTTAAAGTGGCCATATGACACGGCTAAAACGAATATTATCGTTTGTTTTAGATGTAATGCAATATGTCTACACGATTTAAGGTTAAAAAACGCTGTATTTCCCACACACCGTGCATGTTTGTATCTCCTCTTTGCCCCGCCTCTCTGAAACGTGCAGATTTTTTACAAAACTCATCGCTCTGAAAAGCGAGGTGTGTTATGATTGGCCAGTTAACCAGTGCGTAGTGATTGACTATAAGACTTGACTACTGTAATGCACTGCTTAGTGGTTGTCCTGCATCATCAATAAACAAACTACAGTTAGTTCAAAATGCAGCTGCTAGAGTTCTAACCAGGTCCAGAAAATATGATCACATAACCCCAGTTTTATCATCCCTTCACTGGTTACCCATTAAGTATCGTATTGACTTTAAAGTTCTTTTAATTACTTATAAAGTAAAAGAGCTTCTATCTTATTAAAAGCCATCACGCTCTCTAAGATCTCAAAACTCTGGACTTTTGATAACAGCTAGAATAAATAAATCCACCAAAAGAGCTAAAGCTTTGTCATACGTAGCACCTAAACTCTGGAATAGCCTTACCGATACTATTCGAGGGTCAGACACACTCTCCCTATTTAAATCTAGATTAAAGACACATCTTTTCAGCCAAGCTTTCACTTAATGCATAATATGCTAAATTAATTAATTAATGAATGAACAGCAGCTACGCTAATTATTCTCTTTTTTCCCTCCTCCCCCGCCTTGGGATGCCCATCCCAAGGTATGGAGAGATGTACGCCAGGACCAGATGAACGTCATATGCCCATCCCTAACTAGAGATCACACCAGCTCCAGCTGAACATCCGGTGCCATCCTCCTGCAAGAGCCTGGACTGACTGACTGACGGACTGACTGACCATCCCAGCTCCATCTCAAGCAATTCCATCACCACCCAAGAGCAAAGTGACCATCTCAGCTCCAGCTCAGGCAATTCCATCCCCAACCAAGAGCAAAGACGGACTACTTGTCACATTAATGCTAAATTTACAATGATTAGTATTAAATGCTAAACTTACATCACATGACAGCAGTTTGAAGTTATAGCTGCACTCAGTTACATTATTCCATTATTATTTTCCCTGCTTATAACATTCCTCTGTTGCCTGATATCGATAAAAAAAATAATAATAATAAGACAAATTAGACCCAAACGGTTTCAACAAATGAAACTTCCTAAATCACAACTAATAAACTCTCCCTATTCTTCATAAACATTTACTCAGTAACTTTTATTCAAAGTCACTGAGTGCAGCTGTGACACGTCAGATGAGATCCTGCCCTCCCGGGTGAGGCTGGTTTCTCCCGAGTTTTTTTTTTCTCCATTTATTTATCATTGGAGTTTGGGTTCCTCGCCACAGGGCATTGTTGGCTGGCTTGCTCACCGGGAAACTGCATTTATTAGATATTATTAGAATGATCTTGCTTGTTCTATAAACACCATGCACTGTGCTGTGTTTTTCATGTTCTTCTCCTGTAAAGCTGCTTTGGAACAATCCGCATTGTGAAAAGCACTATATAAATAAAATTGAATTGAATTGAAAAAAAAATCAACAAATGCATCAAAGCAAACAAGCGCTCTGATTTAATTTAAATAGAAAATGGTTGCCACCTAGATATAATTAATCCAATACCTTACGGCTAAACCACAATGACATTCAAAGCGACATCATGTCATAATGAAGAAAATATGATTTTAATTTTGTCCCTCCTATTTTCATGTCTTGATTAATACTAGCTGAACTATGGCTAATTGTCTCAGGCCAGTTGCTCTATGAGATATTATTTACATGGTAGGATGGAAGTAATCCTTGAAAGGTTAATTATTAGATCGTTTATTGGCGGTTCTTTGTGCAAACGGCAGCGTGCAGTTAATTAGTCTTCATTTGCTTTTGCCTGTTCGGCTGATGAGTTCATTAAAACTGCTGACTACAGAGAAAATGAAAAACAGTCTCTCAGTTCTCAATCGGGCAATGTGGTTTCTTACACTTTATTGAGTGTTTTTGTGAAAGTACACTCCTCACAGCCACACGCCTTTCAAGGGCACGTCCTGTCATCACATCACGCAGTGTACCGTCTCCCTCCTTCAGTTACCTCCCTCTCTTACTCCCTCATATGAAGGTCTCAGCCTGGAGGGTCCCCATGATTAGAATGCATCAGTAAAAGGTTTGTCTCTCATTTCATACGAAATAACTTTTTTAATTTGATTGCTTAGGTTCACTGTGTGCCGCTCTCTTTTATGCTCTCCCCATCTCTCATTCTCATTCAATGCTGCCATTGCAATTTAACACCCAGCTCTTCAGCCTTAGCCAGAGAGAGAGAGCGTGCACGCCGATTTAATGGATGACTGAACAAATTAAATTTGAATTCATAGGACAACTTTCATCTTCAGCATGAATTTTGTTGCTGGGAAAATATATAATAATGCGGTACTAACTGTAAAAAACACATACAAATATCCCCTCTTTGTTGTAATTGATTACTTTGAAGGAAATCATAAAGGATTCGGTTACTGTAGCAAATTTGTTTCAAAATAGTGAAAAATTGAAAAGATGCTTATGTTAAAAGATCAACATCAGGCTTCACCCATGTTCTGATAAACAATAATTATTTGTATGGGTATACAGTCAGTTGCATTTTAGGGTACATTTACACAATGGTGTACCAAAAATTACAAAGTTTTGCCTTTGCTAGAAAAGTTTAAAAAAGTCTGTTTTCAGGTGGCCACCACCCGCACAATACTTAAGTAGCCTACTAATACACTTTTCAACAAACATCTTTGAGAAAAACAATTCAAAAACATCAAACGGAGTATCCAACTGAGTTGATTAAAGGAGTAATACAGTAGATGTTAGCAGCACCGAACACACTGCAGTCGATTCAAAATCGTTCTGTCTCTCTCTAAGCGTTTTTTTCTTTCCTTAAATTATTCTCAGGATAGAAACGCAGCCCAGGGGGCCTCTTGTCTCTGTCATCCGATTTGGAGTTCAAACATTCTTCCCATTCTCTCTTTCTTCTACTGAGAGGTTTAAGAGAAGAGAAAGCTGTCTGTTAAAATTCTTTCTATAGAAGGCGCAGTAGGAGAGACATGAGGATTAAAATGCTTATACTAAAGGCAGGATGCCGTCTTGTGGCTTAAAAGCTGATGAAATATGGATGTTTTCGCACATACTGCTGGAGAAGACAGGAAGGTCAACCACACGTCTCCGATAGACCTCTACTTCTGTGCTTTTTATGCTTTTCTCATGTTGAAAAGATCTTATTCATTCATTTGAACATAATTGCTTTAGTCTGTGTAGGGTTCTCACCACAACAGTAAATAAGAAAGCATCTCTATAAAGTTCTAATTGATTAATATGTAGACTAATACCAGCTAATGCAAGAAATGCAAGAAACGCAAGAAATTTTTTTTCAAAGCCAGAGCTTTAGAGTGGTCCTCAGTTACTGTATTTATTGTGCCAAGCCAAACACGCCAGAAAAAAGAAGTTTGTTTTTCCCTATGTGCTCTTGCATTCGTGTTTTGTTGATGCTAAGGAGTGAGGGCTTTTAAAAGGCTTTCTGTCTAGACAGAAAAAGGCTTTGAAAGTTGCCATAATGAAGAACAGGCTTCGCAAGTCATTTCAGCCACATTTACAAAGGTCAGCTCATCTTCATAACATCCACAAGTTCAGCTCATTTCCATAAACATTCAGGCTGCTTCTGCTAAAGGGAAAACTAAGAGATGTAAACGGCCAGCCAAATGGATCTTTTCCCTTTTCACACTTTAATTTAACAATGTCACAGACAAAGAAAATAGTGAGAGGGAGAGAGAGATAGGGAGGGACAGAGAAAGTATGTGTTTTTTAATGAAAGGGTTTGACTTCATTGATCTCGGTTTCATTCAGATTAGAAGTGAGAGTGAACTCATTTTCTCATTAAAATAAGGAGGCGTGCAAAGATGGAAAAAGACAAAGAGTGGCAGAATGAGATGGGATTTATTGAATCAATCATGTTCTCCTGTGATGCTTAACGGGTTTATTGTGAAAAAACATACCCAAGTGACCTTTTTTATAGTTATATATACATAGAGATATACATTTACCCGCTTGTGTGCGTCATGAACCCATGACCTTGGGATTGCTACCAGTTGAGCTATACAGAAACAAAAGACAGGCAAAAAGAACAAGGTGGTCCATGTGAAACAGACACACACACACAAAAAAAGATTTGTCACCACTTTCATGTAAACTGGCTTGCTTATTGATCTGGGGTTGCTTTATAATCAGCATGTCGATGAACGCCTCGCCGAGCAGAAATCTATGGGAAACTGGGCCATTAGGGAAAGCTCAGCTATTAAAAACTCCGACAGAGATTTTGAAAGCGAAAAACAGTCAATCATCAAAGAAGTGACAGAGAAGGGAAATGGAAGGCATGCTGTGCCATCATTCTTGTTAACGATCACAAAAATGCAGAATGCAGTGCCGCGAAACCTTGATCAGATCAGCCATGAAAGCTTGGGAGGTAACAGCAAATAATGGCTGTATCTGAATCCTGAGAGATGCAACGTATTTACATTTACTTCCTGCTGTGATGCTTTCCAAACTAAAGTGACAGACAAGAAAATGTGAGTAGCAAGGTAAGGCAATCAAGAGCAAACAATGCAGATCAAGTTTTGAAGTCACAAAAGTTTTCCCACTGTACAACTTCTACTTCCACTAATCTGAAATGCCATTTTGTCCATTTTTTTTAACTAAAGACATGGAAGTTATCGGTAAAGTGACCCAAAAATTCTGTCATCATTTACTCACCCTCTTGTCATTCTGTATGACTTTCTTCTGCAGAACACAAAAAAAGATATTTTGAAGAATGTTGGTATTTGAAAAATGGTGGAACCCATTCACTTCTATTGTATGGACACAAAACCAATGCAAGTCAATGAGTACAGATGTTGTTTGGTTACCGGGATTCTTTAAAATACCTTCTTTTGTGTTCTGCAAAAGTTTTGAAATGGTAAGTGGGTGAATAAATGATGACAGAATTTTCACTTTTGGATGAACTATCACTTTAATTCACTCATAAAGTGCTGCTTTTTCAACCATTAGTCAGGTCGAAAGCAGCAAACACAACCATTATATTAAAAGTTACATTTGACATTTAGCCTCAAACGTCACGCCCATGGAAAAAGTATATGAGGTTCACTTAAACTTTTGACACGTTCGTGCATGGACACTGATCTGATATCGCAAGGAAATTTCCATTCCCCTAAGGATGACATGGTTGAAAATGAAACGTGATTGGTTGCTTTACCTTTATGTCATATGGGCTCTTGGGCAGTCCATGGTTCCCACACATTGGAAACAAGACTACATTTGACCTAACCACAGGTTAAAACAACCCAGAATTGAATGTTTGACACATGCTATTAAAGTGTAAGCTTAACAAATAGTGTCAGGTTTTTATAATTCAATCTGGAAAGTATTAACAAATTAACAAAATCTTTGATTGTAAGATATAACTATTTCAAAACGGAACACATGCAGAGCAAACTCCAGAGGCAAATTATTTAAAACGACGGATTTAGAGAATCAGTCGACTGAAAACCTTGAACTTTTCCATGTGTGGTAGATGTTTGCTGTTTCCTGTTGTGTTCTCGATTCTCCAAATGATCTAAATTAGTCATCTTACACAAACTCAGCACAGACACAACACACTGAAATCTAACTCTAACTCAAGCCAGACTTCTGAGACTATAACCATTTTAAAGGGATAGTTCACCCAAAAATGAAAATTCTGTCATGAATTACTCACTCTCTAGTTGTTCCAAACCTGTATACATTTCTTTGTTCTGTTGAATACAAAGAAAGCTATTTGGAAGATTGTTAGCAACTGAAATTTCTGGTGCACCACTGACTAACATGGTAGGAAAAAATACTCTATATTTTTTGTTCTGTTGAAGACAAAAGAAGATATTTTATGGAAATTAGGAAAGCAAACAGTTCTGGGACACCTTTGACTACCATTTTAACATTTCCTGCAATGGTAGTCAAGGGTGTCCCAGAACTGTCAGTTGCTAACCTTCTTCCAAATATCTTTCTCTGTGTTCAACCAAACAAAGAAATGTATAAAGGTTTGGAACAACTAAAGGATGAGTAATTCATGACAGAATTTTCATTTTTGGGTGAATTATCCCTTTTACATCACTGACCTGGATACACTAAACGTAACAATTGAAATCTGTACTTAATATGAGAAAAACAATTCAGGAGGTCATTGTACAACTGGCGAAGGTTTATGGATGTACATAATGTAAGTGCTTTTTGAGTAGAGAGAGAGAGGAAAGGACAAGTCAACCTCACAAAATCAAGAATATATAAAGACAAGAGCCTACATAAAGAATAACCTGGTAGCCGTGAAAAGTTCAGGGGTTTGGACATTAGCAAAAGAGGAGAGAAGTTAATGAAAGACACTTGACACTTTATCCGAGTGACTAAATCACTACTTTCACCCTCTAATTACACAGAGAAAGAATTAGTGCTTAAAGTAATGAGTACAGAGGGAAATAAATGGAGGGTGAAGCACAAGTGTGTGTGTGTGCGTGTGTGGACAGAAATACTGAAAAAAGTACAACGACTAACGGGAGGGGTTGGCAACCCCCCCAAACAGCTGTACTTTTCACCTGTGCATGAACACAGAATCCATATTTCACACAGTACCACCGCTTTTTATAACTGTGTTCTACTACCACACCATGAAGT
Organism: Triplophysa rosa; assembly: GCF_024868665.1. Classification (NCBI taxonomy): domain Eukaryota; kingdom Metazoa; phylum Chordata; class Actinopteri; order Cypriniformes; family Nemacheilidae; genus Triplophysa; species Triplophysa rosa. The sequence goes on from NC_079891.1 coordinate 21,057,659, forward strand.
AATGGGATGTGCTAGTTGTAGACGTGTAGAAATGAAGAAATGTATATGCATCTACAGCTTCCTGCTCTCTTCACACCCTCATGTCAATCATATAAAATCTAGTGAATTAATTCAAATAGCTTGGCTGACAACAGGATGACATTTGGATAATTGGAGAGTCCTTCTTTCATTCATATCTGCAGAAGATCCAGTTCTGCTTTTACAGAGACCATTATGAAGAGCAAGCAGAACTCTGACATGATGTAGGTGATACATTTATTCTGAGCTGTTAGTCATTATAAACAAGTTTGTGCGATAAAAAACAGGGATTGGTGGGGGAGCACGGAATGAAAAAAAGCTTCAAAGTGCCCCTGAAAAAAATTGTTTAGCCTTCACAATCCAAGTCCATTGTGGAACACTGGGGACTGCACCTTTCTTGTAAAAAGTTAAAATATAGTCATTATTTATTCAACCTAAAAACCTGTACATGAATCTTTCTTCTGTGAAAAACAAAAGAACATACTTTGTGTCCATACAATGGAAGTCAATGGGTCCCCAATATTGTTCATTCTTCAAAATATCTTCTTTTGTGTTCTTCAGAAGAATGACAGTCCTACGGGGTTGGAATAAACGATGAGAGAATTGTCATTTTTGGGCGAGCCCTTTAGCTCCTGTGTGCAAAACAAGTCTCTTTCAGGTCTTTCTTTTTTGGTGGGGCTACTAGGGGTCCCTTACATATTTTCATGACAATTCTTCTCCCAAACACGTTAGGGCCTCATTCAGAAGAAATAAACTGTTATCTCTACTCGCAAATAAAATGACATCTTTCCATTTCTGCTGTGCCCTCTCCCTTATCGTTTTAAAGGCTCTTTCTAATGTTTTCTTTAGAACGGAAAGAAAAACAACAATGAATGAATGAGGAAGCTTTTACCTAATATGAGCCCCCAAACAAACCTCAGCTGGTCCAGATATCATCATGCCTGGGTAAGCACTGCACTAACTCACCTGAATTTGTGTGATTCAGTGGATAAAAGCATCTGTGTAAATGGGAAGGTGCATGCTGTTTTTCATTAAAATACTTTTCCTTTAATGCACATTTATTTTTATATTACTGTACAATCAGAATTTTCTAGATTTACTGTACAAGGAAAGTATCATTAAATGCAGAGGTGTTATGCAACCTTTACTGAGGGAGCACCAGCGGCTGTTCTTACTCCTGGATAATCAAAGTTTTCTTCTTTTCAAAGTTTTCAAAATTCACAAACCAATCTGATAAACATGCATTAATGGCCATGGTACTTTCAGCTATGTCAGTGTTCTTTTTCTCTCATCATCATCATGTTGGTTTTAAAAATAGATGTGGAGGAGGAAATGTCTCAGTCTGAGTGTTGGCAGGTAGTGATCATCTCATATCCTGTCAACTTTGGTTTGATTTTGACCTATTTCAATGCATATGTTTCTATTCATACATTACATGAATGTGTGAGTCTGCGTATACATTTCTCATTGAGACAATATCAAGCTCTGGCTATGGTCTGTCACCTTTGGTTTTCTGAACTTCTTTTGATGACCGTGACTGTTTCTCTGTGTGGGAAGAGCTCACTACAAATTCTCAGAAAAGGTTGCAGGCTCTATTTAGAAGCGTGACATGCTGAGCACTCATGTTTGGCTGTGTGATTCTGCCAGGAACACTGTTACAAAATGTTACAAAAGGTGATGCCATTCAAGAACCATTTTGGTCTGTTTACTCAAAGGTTCTTATAGGAACCATTTCTCAATTTTTTATCAAAATCTCTAAAGAACCCCTTTCCACTTGAAAGAACCTTTCCTGTAACAGAATGTTTCTGTATGTTATGGCATCGCGAAGCACCACTTTTTAAAGAGTGAAAGTCATAAAATTAAAACCACAGTGTACGCTTGATCACCACGATGCCATAGAAGAATATTTTTTGTCTAAATGGTTCCATAAAGAATCTTTAACATCCTAAGAACCTTTCTGTTTAACAAAAGGTTCTTTGTGACGAAAGAGTTCTTGAGATTATAAAAAGGTAAGAAAGAGATGGTTCTTTAAAGCACCTTTGACTGAACGGTTCTTTGTGGAACCAAAAATGGTTCTTCTATGGCATCGCTGTGAAGAACCACCTTTTCAAGAGTGTACCATAGAAGCTTTTTGGCTGAAACATTCCATAGAGAATCTTTAACATTTGAAGAACCTTTCTGGTTTACAAAAGGTTCTAGTGAAAAAAAAGTTCTTCACGCTCTGAAGGAAAGAAATGATTCTCTTAAAAACCTTTGATTTTGGTGCATTGGGTCAAAAAGGGATGAACCCACCTGTTTAACCCAGGAATAGGTTAAAACAACCTAGCATTGTCATGGTTCTGCCTCACCTAGTCTTGGATTTCCTGGTCCTGAGGCAGAGCCATGACAAAGTCTTTGGTTTTGTGTGGGAAAACCATGGTGTTTGTCTTTTTGACATCTCATGTGTTTTCTCGTGTCTTGTCATTGGCCCCACCCCTCTCGTTTCATGTATTGCTTCCCTACCGTGTCGAATGTTCCTCACATGCCCTGTGTCATTATCCCTCGTTTGTTTTGCCTTTATATACCCTCATGTTTCATTGTCTTGTTGCTCGTGCATTGTACATGGTGTCGTTCCTCGTTGTTGGTGTATCCTATGCTTACCTGTTTCCCCCCATGCTCGTGTTCCCGTTTGGATTGTCTCGTCAAGTTTAGTAAGTGTTTAGTTTAGTTTGTCAAGTAATGTTTAGCTTAGTTTAGTGTGAGTCAGTCTATGTCCCATTTAGTATCCTGTTTGTTTAGTTATACCCCCTCGTGGGTTTTTGTTTTGATGTTCTGTGTTCTATTGAATAAAAACCCTTGTTAACCCCTTTATCCCCTGCTGCCTGCAATTGGGTTCTTTCCACCACGCAGAGTCGTGACAGAGTCGTGACAAGCATGTTTGGTTGAAACAACTCAACGTTTAGGTTTGTCCCTTTTTGACCCAACACTGAATTGAAAATAACACAGCATTTTTCAAGAAAATAAATTAATCTATCATGACATTCAACAGTCATAATTTCTGAACAATTATAGCTGTTTGTGCCAACACTGACCATTCATTCGCATTAATATGGAAACATTAATATGAAATCACATTAATAACTGCAAACCTGTAACACAGGACTCTGGTCAAAGTTGTAGGCACTGGGTCGTCCCTCCAATGTGGAGAAGGCCACATTTCCACCAGCTAGTGGAGAGATGTCACTAAACTCGTCTGTGCAGAGGGCCGTCCTCTCATTGTCTCCTGGTCGTATGAAGCCTTTGTTGTCCCTCTCATAAGTCTTGCGACAGGAAGCGCTGTAGTATTGGTACGGTTGCCATGGTGCATTCTCTTCTGTACGCTTGTAAATGGCAAAGCTCTCCGGTCGGCTGGAGTAGAACTTCAAACGGACATATGTGATCTCGAAGGCCTTGCCTTGGGGAAAAATAATGTTTTTAAAAAAGCTTGTTTATGAAAAAAATATTTTTGTTGAAAGTATTGAAAGTTGTAATAAAACCAACATTGCAGAGATGTATGCGGAATTAAATCTTCTGCTGCAGGGATCCCACAAAAATCAATAATTAATGCATCTACAATTAAAGTACACAGAATACCCTGCAAATTGAGCTCGGCTAAGATTTACATCTGCATCCCTTCATCTTTTATGGTTTTAAACATCACATACAAATCTGATTCTGTGTACTTCTGCTATCCATGACATATTTGTTTATTTGTCTGACATATATAAATAAAACATCTCGGGAGGGCTGTTGTGTAAAAGATGACAAGAAATACGTTTAGATTTTTTTCTTTTTGCCTGTCTAGAAGCTATTACGAATATACTTATTCAGAAAAACAACACGTCAGCATAAAATATAAACAAATGTTGAGTGGAACTGAAAGAGGGGACAAATTGAGAGTGGTTAGATGAAACCATCATGGTCAGGAACTGAGAAATCAAAGGAGGACACGTTATCTTATTTAGAGAGGAAATCAGTATATACTATTTATTCATATATTGTGTTTGTATATAAAATGTGCCTGGTTTATGACTGAATTAATGAAATCAATCAAACTCATTGACATACAGATTATCATGACTTGTATATTTCTATATTAAATGTGACAAATCATTCAGTTATTTAGTTTATTCAAATATGTATTTTTTAAATCTCTTTGTCCTGAATATGATAATTTTTAAACTACAGCAGTGATATATTGTTGTTACGGTAAAATCAGAGCTGAAGTCTTATGGTCTTGGTCACTTGACTTGCAAAAAGCTGTTTACAACTAAAAAATATATCTCCTTAAATTATCCATTTTCTTTTCAGCTCAGTCTGTCTTCAAACGTGGACCATGGTGGTTGCCATGTTGAAATCCTTTAAACATCATTAAATCTCAGCATGAAAGAAGATTATCTTGGCTGGAGAAAAGAGGAAAAGGAAATAGAGCGAAATGAGAAAGAAAAGCTAAAAATTAGAGGTGGTCTACAGTAAATCTCTAATCATGATGAATGAACGTGCAGTCTGGAACAAAACGCTGAATTACTGAGTTGGACTTGAATTTGAATATGCGCATGTGTAAATGTACTGTGGTGTATTCATCACACACAGGTTTAATACATCCATGTGTACTTTATACAGTAAACTTCCACAGCTGTTGTGCTTGTTTGTCTAAAAGGAATAAGTAGACTAGACTTAACTGTATATATATATATATATATGTGCGTGTTTTGTCTGAACTCGATTAAACTAAACCAGGCTTACAGTAATATTTATGTGAAACTCATAGCTCAGGGTAAACGCCATATCAAAATCATCCATCGTGCTGTAAGCTTTATGGTTGACACAATGTGTAAGGCGGTTATGTCTGCAATGAAATCTAGAAATGGTATTTCAAAGTGTTTGTAATTTGCATAATTTTTGATGTCCGGTTGGGGTATTTAGCTGCAACCATCTGTATCTCATATTGGTTTTTTGAACATCTTTGAACGAAGACCACAATGGAAACCAGATGTGGAAACATTCCTTAAAGTATGTGTATGTGGGCGTTTGTGTATGTTTACATGTGTGTGTATGGGAAAACCCTGACCTGCCACTGGACTCTGCTGCTTTCTGTGTTTGTCTTATTCTTTAAAATGTTTTCTGTACCACCCCCAAAGCTGCCTCCACTGTGTGTATGTCTGTGTAGGCCTCCCTTGGATGCATTCTGTTTGGTTAAGAAACATGAAAAGGCCTTTCATAAACACTCAACTGCAACCCTTCTATGAATCAAAGCAAAAAGCATATTAGACAGATGCAATTTTGCTTTCCAAATATTCAGCTCTATTTATTAGTATTTTAAAACATAATTTTCTTTCTTTCTTTCTTTCTTTCTTTCTTTCTTTCTTTCTTTCTTTCTTAGTATGTTGATCCAATACAAACATAGGATGTACATCCTGGAAGTTCTTAATATTGCGATAAATGTGCTGATTCTGAGGGTGAGTAAATAATGACAGAATTTTCATTTTTGGGTGAACTATCACTTTAAGTTGAACATTTGCAACCGCTTCAGAAAATCGAATGGAAACAGACCAAGCACAGCACTGTATACATATACTTGTTATCAGTTCTAGTCAGACAGTTTTGTTGAGCAACCAACGGCTTTGAACGTTTTTAAACAATGTAATAAGCGTAAACAGAAATGTTTAGAAGCAGCTGTTTTGTATTGGAGACTGTGTCAAACGGCTGCTCACAATGTGTTGTTTTAAAGGACACGTCTTGTCATCTACTGTCCAAAAAAAGTTTGATTTCCCTTGTTTTCACTTGTAAAACCTGGCTTATTTTTAATGATATATGTTGAGATATCCCTGTTGTAATCATGTGTTTGTTTGTTTGGCTGTATCAACGAAAAGAAAATAAATGGACCTAGTAGGCCTATACTTTTCGCTGTTCAAATTTTTGCTGTTCAAAAATAGTCACATTCTTAGAGATATACTTTAAGGAAATGCTTCTTACCCTTCACAGTTTATGCTTCAGTCCTAAAGTAATAACACTACAAAGATATTTGAGTCATCTAATCAGACAGGACACAGGTGTTCTCATTTACAGACAGCAAAAGGTTCATGTCTAAGAAATCTATCCTGACAAGCAAGATTATCTCTGCCCACTTGTGTTCAGTGAGAATACCGGGCAGATTGATATATAAGCATAGGAAAACATTTAAAAGACGTTTAAACATATAAAGGTTTAAAGGTAGGATACATTGAAAAGACTCGTATTCAGATTCATGTTTGCAGACAGTTTCCTTTAATAGGACATGTTCCTATTAAAATGCATTTTGCATTTAGGAAATGTTGGGTAAAGCACTTGATCTGGTGCAAAAAAGAGCTAAAAAAGATGGAAATTACACATCTATTTCATATAACATTCATTCATCACTGAATTTATACTCCAGTCCAAAAACACTTAATACGCTTGAATTTACTGCAAGTCACTTTGAAAAATAGCATCTGCCAAATGCATAATTTTAACCGCTCTGCCGTTAATATTAAAAATATCACATGCAATCCATCACATTCCAAACATGATACTTATTTTGCACACCTCATTCCGCCTACCAACTATTTTTTTGTTTATCCATACAAATCTGTTTGAACTCAGACATAAGAACTAACACCGTGTCTACACTGGACGAGGCGCGACAACACGACACACTGCTTGTTCTAATGGGATTGTCGCGGCGCATCCAGTGTGACAAAATTTACCATTATAATCTTATCTATATATATATATTAATATATTATAATATCATCTAATGCGTTTCTAATGTCTTTTGTCGTGTCGCATAGTATCGGTCGTGTCCGGTGTAGACATGGTGTAAGGCTAAATTCTATAAATATTTTTAAACACATTCATTGGCATGCCTTTAATATCAATATTAAAATTAATTATTTTAAGCTCAATTTAGATGTCTTACCAAGATGCAGAGTGAGATTGACTGAATTAGGATACTGAACTCCATAAAACATAGACTGGCTCTGCCACCAGGTGTGCTCTTCATCTGCGTGGAAGTCCGTCAGGTAAGTGGCATTGTGGTTCAGTTTCGAGTCGAAGGCGTCACAATGGTGACAAGATCGCGTGGAGCCCGTCTGCATGCAGTAATCCTCGGGCGGGATGCCACACACGTTTGAAACAATCACGGAACGATTAAAGCCTGTGTTCTCGAATTTAGGCAGGCAGCGGTTCAGGTTGCCCTGCTCATCATAACAAGAGTCCATTCCAGCAAGAACAGAGGACAAGGTGATAGAAAGCAGAAGAAGAAACGAAAGCACGATGTGGAGTTCGTAGAAATTCATCATTCTGAGCAAAGGAACAGAAAAAAACTTCAGAAGAACAAAGCACGTCTAGGAAATAATCAGACCCACATGCTACAGAGCAAAGCTTTAGAGGAAGTTCAGCGGTTCAGTGTGAAACTTCAAAGGCATGCATATAAAAGTGTGTGATATTGCAATCTTAATGGAATACATACAGAAGCACACATTTTGCGTAATACAGAGACAATTTTATACAAAATAAGTTTGCATGCAGCTGGTTTCACACAACACACAATATGTATTATTTACATGCATGCACACATACATTCAATTAAACAGGAAAGGTATAAAAAAAAGAAATATTCCGCCATCATCCTGTGCAAGTTGATTCCTCTGTGCATTATTTGTCTTTCACTTGGTTTTTAACAAATCCTCTATTCAGCCTGGGACACAAACTCTCTATCTCACAATCATTTTCAGGCGGTCGGAGAAGAGGGTGGAGAGAGAGGTAGAGGGGAGTTGGGGGTCGACCAATTAGCTAAAAAGAGGGAGGGGCTAAAGGCAAGAATGATGAAAAAATAAAAGTTTTGGAGAATTTGGAAGACAGCCTCTTTTCTGAGGTGAGACAGGAATATAAGTTAAAAGATGGCAGATAAACTTCCTTAAAGGTCCAGTCAGTAATATCCATCAGCAAGGTTGCAAATTGCAACCAACTGCTCACTCCACCCCTCCCTTTCGAAACACTACGACTGGCGAATTGCATGCAAGGGGACCCGCGGTGTATGTAGATAGAAATAGCTTATTCTAAGGTAATAAAAACATAACGCTTTATTGTTTAAGCTCTTTATACACCTATGAAGACATAGTTATGTATATTATATTGCATTTCTATCAATAGATCATCACAAAAATTACACACTGGACCTTTAAAGTGATAGTATAATAAACTATTTTGTTGTCATTTACTCACCCTGTTGTCATTTCAAACCTGTATGAATTTCTTTGCTCTGCAGAATACAAAAGAAGATATTTTGAAGAATGTTGTAAACTGACCCCCATTCACTTCCATTGGTTTTGTGTCCATACAATAGACGTGAATGGGGGCCAGTGCTGTTCGGTTACCAACTTTCTACAAAATATCTTCTTTTGTGTTCTGCTGAGGAAAAAAGTCATACAGGTTTGAAATGACAGGAGGGTGAGTAAATGATGACAGAATATTTATTTTTCAAACAACAGCTGGAATTGTGGGGACCCATTTTTCACATAGCAGTAGATTCATATTTAACTTCATATAATTCAATGCAAATTACGGCACTTCTCCCTTCAGCAAACAAGTCGACAGTCACACAGTGTTTGCGGTAAATAACAACATAACTATTCATTTCAGCTCGGTTTGATTTGATAGTGCACGCCCTATTGAATAAATGCAATGTCAAGTAGTAACAAAATTATTTGTTTAACAAATGCAGTTTGTACAGTAGTAAAGAGAATGGAAAATGTGAAGTGTTTGATTATCGTTTTTAAACACCGTAGGAGAAGAGGTGGTGCCACACAGAAATGCAATCATTACAGAGCAACAAAATGAAATGCAATACTCATGACATTGCTTTTCATCGGCGGGTCTGTGATTAGATAGTGATTTAATTTTTGTGGAACGATTTCTGCACCGTTTAAATAGAAATGCAATGCAATGCAGAAGACAGCATCATTCGGAGATGCGTAATTACGTGTCAAATGTACTTGCCAAGTGCAAAGCATTACACATGCAATATAGCCAAATGGGTGGATTGTATTTGAAGGTGTGAATTATGATGTGAAATTAGCAATTATTGTTCTAAAGGCAAATCACAACACATTTTAATAAAGCGATAAGTGGCTTACAGAGAAATAATCACAGTTTTGCGTTTCCTTGTAGCACATTTCCTGTATATCGCTAATGAAATGCAATGGCACGGGTGTATTTTACATTGTTCCTCTGTATAAAGACTGACCTCCATACTTGTAGGTCCACATTTGAAGCTGCATTAGTAATTGGCATTTAATTGGCTTTGTATCCAAGTGTGCAGGGTGCACTCTGGCGGCTTTATAGCAATGTGCTGCCGGGCAGCTCCTCAGAGCCAGAACTGCTGTAAAAACGGCCCATCATTATTTTATCAAGACGAATGAGCACACTACACACTGCGGACCCTCTAAACATTTGTGGGAGAGAATAGTGCAGGGGAAGGGAACCGTGCATTCATTTATCATTGGGTACACAAAGGCTCTCCTATTACAAAGAGCTTTAACAGGCATCAATTGTAAATTAACTTGTTAGTGTAGAGTGCCTATGTGAGGACAGCAGCATGTACAACTTTTTCAGAATTCACATTTACAGATTTAAAGGAATACAACACAAAAAATATATTTTTAAAAATGTTTGTAACCAAAAACTGTTGGTTCCCATTGACTTGCATTGGTTTTGTGTCCATACAATAGCAGTGATTGGAGACCAACGCTTTTCTGTTACCAACATTTTTCAAAATATATTCTTTTGTGTTCTGCAGAAGGAAGAAAGTCATATACTGTAGCTTTAAAAAGACAAGCAGGCATGTAAATAATGAATTTTCATTTTTGGGTGAACTATCCCTTTAACTATCCCATGTCACCAACTTTGACATTCACAAATGTATAATTCCATGTACTGTAAATTACAAACATAAATCAAACACAGTATGAGTAAATTTACAATTTCAGTGCCAGTTAGATAGTAAAAAGGTATAAAGAAATTGCAGAAGTACAAAAAATAAGATTATAAATCAGTGAGTTGTGTGTGGAAAAGCTGCATCTCTAGACATTTTGTTATGTTGCAGGTTAAGGTTGGGAGTTCATTCCACTGCAGGAGTGCAGCGAGTCGGAAGGTTTTAGAAGGTGATCAGTACCACACTGTGATGGCACCACCAGGAGCCTTTCATTCATTGTAGGGGAAGCTTAAACATTTGAAGAAGATTGTTCGGATAAGAGGGTGCAGACTCAGAGGTGCACCCTGGATCTGGACCTACAGATATTTCATCTTCCTGTATTCTTCTCCTCGCTCTCATCTCTCTCTGTCTCAATTAGCCGCTGCTTGATTAAGTGAGGCAATTATAAAAGGCTTCATTAGAATGTTCTTTCACTTTCTCAATACGCTGTCACATTTCCCCTTAGCTGCTCCTCAATGACTTTGATTAAAGCATACATAACATGAGATCATGAAAATCACATTTCATGCAGTGTGTAATGTTGCCGTGTTTGAAAGTAAGCAGTCTGCCAAGTTGTAAATCCGAATGTGAATGAATAACAAAGTTATTGGCTTGAAAAAAAGGGAGTCGACTCTGAATCACGCAAGCGAGTCGTCCCTAGTCCGATTCGCGAACCGCAGCGGATTTATATCACTACATACAGTCCCCGCCTACGTTTTGCTAGGACTGCCCGCGAAAACTTCACTATTCTCCCCCAAACACTGTAGCTCGTGAGCCTCATTCGCGGTAGACCAATCATGGCAGACTAGACCATCTGACCAATCACATCAGACTAGGAAAGGAGGGGATTAGACAGATGAATCGTGGAACGAATCATTTGAGAGTCAGTTGTAGAGACTTGGCATAGGCCAAATGGTCGGAATCATTAAAAGAAGAGCCATAAACCCCCTCCACTCTCTTTTGGTCTTTTTATGTTGATATTGGTCTTTTCCTTGTTTATATATATTGTGTGAACATAGAACACTCTCTAGTCATTATGTTATAATTTGGACTGGTATTTTGTAAATTTGCTAGGAGGTCATAAAGATGCAAATTAGCTGTTGAGTGGACAAAGAACCTCTTCCCTGCTCAACTCTGATTGGTCGATTCAAACTCAGGTGGGCATGCCCTCTCATGAAGTTAAATATCGAGCCTGCTCTGAAAACGGAAGCTTGGCCTTTTTGCTCTATACCTGCCCTCATCAGAAACTGGTTCATGGCGTCTCTTCGGAGACTGCCCTTTTCCCCCCACTGGGGGGAAGACGGAACAATGGACTTCTGCTGCCTCGCACACCTAGATGAGCCACACGGCTGGTCACGAGGCCAGGAACTTTCCAGCTGGACTGCATTCTGAAACCTTTTGAACAATTCCATCTCTACACGCGCATACGGATATTGGTCCAGCACAGAGCTCGCAAGTATCCGATTCTAAATATAGAATAGCTGCGTTAAGTTTGTACCTCTTTGTTAAAGATGATTTTTATTGGTGTTCAGAAATCGCTGCCATGCTCTCTCTCTCTCTCTCTCTCTCTCGCTCGCTCTCTCTCTCTCTCAATTTTCAATTTTTCAATTTCAAGGTACTTTATTGGCATGATTGCGTGTTCTTACAATATTGCCAAAGCATTGAACATATAACAAAAGACATACATTAAGTACAAACATGAGATTAAAATTAAACTAAGGTGCTGAGTAAGGCATAAATATAGAATGAAATATAAAATAGAGTATATGTAAGTAAACAAATTAAATGTGGAAATAAAATCTCAATATCAAAAGTAGATTTCAGGCAGAAACATGAGAATGTAATAAAGTCAAGAGTGTAGATGTGCATTGATTGTAGCAGATGAAGGCAGTAGTTTGTTTCTGAGGGTGTGCAGCTGATAGATGAATGAAGCAGCAGCTGATGTGTCATGGTTCTGCCCCACCTTGTCTTGCTTCTCTTGACCTAGTGGCAGAACCATGATAGAACCTCTTGTTTTATGTGGAGAGTGACGTTTTGTCCCTGTTGGTCTTCCACTCTCCGGTGTGGCGTCTCTGTTCCTGCCCTTTCGTCTCCTCGTTATTGTTTGTTAATTAGTTCATGCCCCGCACCTGCTTCCTCTTGATTTGTCCCCTTTATAATGCCCTTGTGTCTTCTGTCTCGTGCTGGATCATTGTTCTGTTGCGTCGTGTTTGTCTTTGTGGTGAGTTCTTGTTGTGTAGTTAGTTTAGTTTACAGTGTTCATGTCAAATGTTATTATTTTCAGTCTAGTTAGTTCCTGTCCGTGTTGCTATGTTTTGTTATGTTCCCCCACGTGGGTCCTTGTTTTGTATTTTTAGTTATTAATTAAAGTTTGTGTTAACCCCTTACCCGCTGTCTGCATTTGGGTCCTCTGTACTTGTCTCGTGTCTCATCCCAGATCATTCGTGACAGAATGATCCAGCCTTCTGGACCCAGCAGACAAGGGATCTCAGCGGGAGGGGTCGATGCCGCCGGACTCCCTTCCAGGGTTGAATCCGCCGGACTCCCTTGGAGGGTAGAGGCCGCTGGGCTCCATTCCAGAGTCGGGACCGCCGGACTCCCTTCCGGGGTCGAGACTGCCGGAACTCCGTCCAGGATCGAGACCTCCGGGCTCCCTTCCAGGGTTGAGGTCGTCGGATTCCCCTCCAGGGTTGAGGCCGCCGGTGTCCTGTTCCCGCTGAAGATCCTGCCGGCTCCCAGCTGGTGCCCAGGCCTGTCGAGTCGACTGTTTGTGTGTGTTTGTCCTTGTTTGCTGCCCAGCTGCCAGAGAGCGCTGCCCAGCCGTCGGAGATGCTGCCCAGCTGCCGGAGAGCGCTGCCCAGCCATCCGACATTCCCCCCTGTCTGTGTCGACATCCAGGCCTGCCCAGCCGGTGATAGCCGGTCTCCCAGCCGGCCATCCAGCCGAACGCCACTGTCCTGTCCAGCCGGCCATCCAGCCGCGCCATGTCGTGTCCAGCCGGCCTCCAGCCGCGCCATGTCCTGTCCAGCCGGCCATCCAGCCGGCGCCATGTCCTGTCCAGCCGGGTTCATCCAGCCGGCGCCATGTACTGTCCAGCCGGCCTCCGCGGCCATTCGCGCTTGTGCCGGCACCATGTCTTTGTTTGGACTTTTTTTTCCTATGTTATCACGTTTTTGGTCATGTTTGAATGTTATGTTTTATGTCACAGTCTGTTAGTCTTGTTTGTTCCTTGAGGAGCATCAGGATGCTGCTCCTTAAGGAGGGGCTTCTGTCATGGTTCTGCCCCACCTTGTCTTGCTTCTCTTGACCTAGTGGCAGAACCATGATAGAACCTCTTGTTTTATGTGGAGAGTGACGTTTTGTCCCTGTGGTCTTCCACCTCCGGTGTGGCGTCTCTGTTCCCGCCCTTTCGTCTCCGTTATTGTTTGTTAATTAGTTCATGCCTCGCACCTGTCCTTCCTCTTGATTTATCCCTTTATAATGCCCTTGTGTCTTCTGTCTCGTGCTGGATCATTGTTCTGTTGCGTCGATGTTTGTCTTCGTGGTGAGTTCTTGTTGTGTAGTTAGTTTAGTTTACAGTGTTCATGTCAAATGTTATTCTTTTCAGTCTAGTTAGTTCCTATCCGTGTTGCTATGTTTTGTTATGTTCCACCACGTGGGTCCTTGTTTTGTATTTTTAGTTATTATTAAAGTTTGTGTTAACCCCTTACCCGCTGTCTGCATTTGGGTCCTCTGTCCTTGTCTCTGTGTCTCACCCTGAGAACCGTGACACCCTGTGTGTCTCTTCTCTCCCGAACATCTGCATTCGCTCTGTTTCTGAACACCTATCAAACTCTGGCATGACCTTTGACATTTTGTGAAAGTGTTTCTCTCTCACATCTTTAAATTGATCACAATGAAGGAGAAAGTGTGTCTCAGTCTCCACCTCACCAGTGTCACAGTGTGCACAGACTCGTTCTTCCTTTGGAAGCCATCTCTCTCTCTCTCTCTCTCTCTCTCTCTCTCTCTCTCTCTCTCTCTCTCTCTCTCTCTCTCTCTCTCTCTCTCTCTCTCTCTCTCTCTCTCTCCTCACTCTAGCGCGTTTGTGTTTATGCGATCGTCATTATGTTTACCATGTAGAGTAGAGTTTGAGGGGTTTTCTGTGTTCGGCTCATATACTTGGTCACTTTGATTTACGCTACCTTTGCTCTAAATCCTGTTTGGTAGAGTCACGTTACTTATGGCCAGGATATAATATAAAGTAGGCTATATAATATCATTGATGCATTCGCTGGACGAATGCATACAGGTATTGTTATGCTTTATATTACTAATCAGAGACTGTAAAATATGTATATTTAATAACGATTATTATACGTATTTTCCTTTGAGCTAAAGTAATTACTTAACTGAAATTAAGTTACCAAACATCAACAAAGAGATATATATGTAGGGAAAAGCATTAACTTTAGAATAACTGAACGGACCGGAGTCAATTATTCCGCTTATACCATGGTTACCACACCACAGGACATTGTTTAAATGTTTAATTTCAATGTTTGTCATGTTATCGTCTTTAAAATGCTGTTGATAGTAAGGACTACTTTCTTGCGCATCTATGGGATCAGAATTGTTGCAATATTCTGAATAAATAAACTATGATCCGCAAATAAATATAGAGAGTTTCACAAACATTTTTAAATCCACATATGCACATAAAGCGAACCATAAATATATGTTAGACGTTCCACAAAAAGAAATGGAATTCACAAATAAATAAAATGAGATTTGCAAATAAAAAATATTTACAAATTTATTTCAATGGCATTTATTTGTAGATCACTTTCTGCACATTTGTGGATCGCTGCACGTATTTGTGGATCAGTGCACGCATTTGTGGATGGCTCTCTGTGCATTTGTGGATTTTGAAACATTTCTAACGTCAAGACGTGCGCACAATCCACAAATAGGTGGACTCCGCCCACTATCTACGCAAGCCAATCGGGTAACTTCCGTTTTCGTTGTCCAATAGGGCACGTTCTAACTTCAGCCAATCACGTTTTGTTCTGCACTAAGATTCAGGGAGCTAACATGGCGGCTAGTGGCGGTCTAAAATGCGTGATATACTAAGAAATGTGAATGGCCTCTTCTTTATACTACTCAGTAATGATTGCTTGTGTTTCTATGCATTGTCCATATGTTAGTAACAAATGACTGAAATGTTTATGACTTGATAACAGCGCGCACGGACTGGGGTGGACAATCCCGGTGACTGGGGACTGATTTGGTCTGCTGCAAGCCAGCCGTTGTATTGTCTTTATGTACCAAAGTGATAAATTCCTATTTTGGCATTCTGCACTCTCTATTCAAACTCTCCATATTTATTTGCAGATCATAATTTATTTACTCAGAATATTGCAACAATTCTGATCCCATACGCATCTCATTTCCGTTAGAGCAAACGGACTCGGAAGCTTGAGCCACGTGGTGTGTGTGCAGAGGTGGGTAGAGTAGCCAAAATCTTTACTCAAGTAAAAGTACAAGTAACTAGAGAAATTGTTACTCAAGTAAAAGTAAAAGTCACTATTTTAAAAATTACTTGAGTAAAAGTAAAAAAGTATGCAATGAAAAAACTACTCAAGTAGCTAGTTACTTAGTTACTTTGTATCTGATTATATAGGCCTACTACATAAAATTAATATTAACGCCAATATTTTAATATTACATTTTAATCAATATTTTTAATTATCATAAGCAGATATCTTTGCAATATACTAGAGAGACTAAAGAATAGACAAACACAGAAGAGACAAGCATTTCTGTAAATTTCATCTAGTCCTGATGTCAATGTAGTTTACACAACTTATTTAGAATAATAGACCATGTCAAACTAAAGCATGAACTAAACTCAGAGCATTTCCTAAGATGATCTAGAACATCTGCAGTGCTCTCTTAAATGAAATACACATTTTTGAACAAAGCTCATGTTTTCTCGTGTTGTGTCACGTGTGTGTTGTGAAACGCTCTTACTTGTAAACAAACAGTAAACAGTGAACCACACGCCCATCAACAAGTTTTCTTCCTTCTGTTCTTCAAATGTATATTTCTGCAAGCCCACGTCTCTGTGTCTGACAGGTAACGCGCATGTTGCTGTGTCTGACGAACAGGTCGCGCGGGTGCGCGCATATGGCGGGCATTTATCATTGCTGGCAAACAATATGACACATTTGCAGTTTTGATTGTATAGATATAGATTAATATCCACTTCATCCAACGCTCTTTGTGTTCTGCGTGTTCTTAAGTTTCGCGCTACGAGGAGTGAGTAATCCTGCTTCAGATGATTCAGATCGTGCTGCGAACTGAACAAATCATTTGAACTGATTCATTAGCCTATTCAAATGGTTTTGCCCATTGTTCAATTAATGCTTTCAAAAGAATCGACTCAAAAGAATCGATCACTCGGGAATGCCCGTAAAAAGAGACGACAACCTTGAAATAAACAACGCATTTTAAAAAGCATATTTTAAAATGAAGGAACGAAGGAACGTCACGCAATGTAAATTATGTAACGAAGTAAAAGTACAGATTTTCTATTAGAAATTTACTCAAGTAAGAGTAAAAGTACACACTTTCAATTTTACTTAAAAAGTACATATTTTCCAAAATGTTACTCAAGTAAATGTAACGAAGTAAATGTAGCGCGTTACTACCCACCTCTGTGTGTGTGTGTGTGTGTGTGTGTGTGTGTGTGTGTGTGTGTGTGTGAGTGAGTAAGTGAGTGAGCGAGTGAGAGATCGCGCACAAAACTGCGTGTTTGCGGTAATGTGACAGAAAAGCCAGTGATAATACATTAATTATTCCTCGTATTGTTTATATCTTCAGCAGTAAAAAAAAATACGCAATTGAAGTAGAAACTATAGTATACTACACTCATTTATGTGAACAAATATACCACTATTGTATAGTAAAAAAGGAAAAACACAGAACAATTAAAACAAATTTAGGTAATCTAAAAATGACATGGCCCTAATTTATCCATCTGTATGTAACATTAATGTCTTTTGTCAATTACCTGCCTATTCATGATGAACTGCACTTCCATATATTTTTTTAATGATGACAACAGACGATTTATACTTGTGCTACTACTGTTTGGCCTGTGCTACCAAACTTTAAACCTCTCTAGCACCAGTGCTATGTGCAAGAAAAGTTAACTTACGGCCTTAACACTAATAATAATTACTGCTTGCCTTTGTTTTATAGCGGTCACGGAGAATAGGCCTATGACCAAATTCAGGTGGCAAAAGCGGACACTAGTTAAAGGCGGGGTAACCGATTTCCCAATTACGCTTTAGACAACTGAGTTGGGCCGAGTACCAAAACAACCTTGTAGCCAATCAGCAGTAAGGTGCACAGTGCACAGGACGGACATTAGCCGAGCCGAGCGGTGACGAAAGCGAAAGATGGGGGTAGGGGTGGGTTTGTTTTGCTGATTTGAACATCAACAACGGCTAAGAGAAGTCGGACACCCCGCCTTTAAAATGCTTAGAAGCAAACTTGACCAATTTAAATCCGAAACAATTATATTGATTATATTATATTATAATTCAAATTAAACATTTTTTTAATCTTTGGACAAGTCATTTTTGTACCCGGACAAGTGAACGAAAAATTTACCGAAGGACAACCACATGACAATGCTTAATGTCAAGCCCTGCAGTATGCGAATAACTCTCACGGTACTTTAATGCCATACGCTAAGCAATTTGCGCAGCATCGTAATAAGTTGAACGCGTCTGTTACTGAAGCCGCTGATTATGTGTTATTACCCCCCATTTTTATGTTATTACCCCCCATTTTCTGTAAAATAGTCTTTATTTTATATATGCACAATTTAGAATCTTTTAGACTGTAAATCTTATTATATTGTATTGTCATTGTGTTGAATGTCTGTACTAGAAGCTTCCAACACCAAAGAAAATTCCTTGTGTGTGCAAGCACACTTGGCAATAAAGCTCTTCTGATTCTGATTCTGATTCTGATTAGCTTGTTCAGGTGTGTTTTATCAGAGTTGGGTCTAAACTCGGCAGGAAAATGGATCTTGTGGGCCAGGGTTGAGAACCACTGCTATAACCTTTCTGTTGTTTAAACTTGGCGAAGTGATTTGGAACTGTAATGCGGTCAGCAGACCTGGAACACCTTCATAGGTGTGCGTTTAACTGAAAGTTAATGCAGAACGTTTGTCAACCAATCAGACTGAAGCCCCGTGGTATAATATATAGGAAATCATAGTGTTTTTACACCTTCTATGTACATAAACTTGTTGTTGGACACTCCATAAAACAAAGTAGGACCTTAAAAATCCCTAGTTATGTACTCTTTAAGCTTGTGTGTTATATAAAATGATGTTGTGTTCTATCTGCATCTATAAATGAAACATGTGAGATGTTGCTCTGTGTAGTTTTACACTATGCAAGTTATCCTGCTTGAGTAACTGCATATTTTTCTTTTTAAACTGAAAGTTACAAATTCCTCACCCCTCCTTACTTCAAGAATGCACAATACATAATTAATGCATATTCTGTCATGGCTCTGCTTCCTTAGTCATGTTTTTCTTGGTCCTGTAGCAGAGCCATGGCAAAGTCTTTGGTTATGTGTGGAGAGAAACATATTATTGTCCTTTTGACAATAATATGCGTTCTCTCCAGTGTCCTGTCATTGGCCCCGCCCCTCTCGTTTCCTGTATTGTCTCCCTCTTGTGTCTTATGTTCTACACCTGCCCTTGCTCGTTATCCCTCGTTTGTCTTCCCTATTTAAACCCTCATGTTTCTTTGTCCTGTGCTCGGTCATTGTGTATCTGTATGCGTGTGCTATCTAAGTTGCCTTGTTCTCGTCCTGCGTTAGCTGTTATTGCCTGTTCCTGTTGTTGCTGTGTCATCGTCTTAGTAAGTGTTTACTTTAGTTTAGTTTGTCAAGTGTTTATTCAGTCTTGTGTTTAGTCAGTCTTCGTTCTGTGCTTGTTTATTATTTTCTTTTTGCTGTTTTACCCCATCGCGGGTCCTTGTTTTGTGTGTTTTTGTTTAAAATTAAAGTCTCGTGTTAACCCCTTCACCGCCTGCCTGCATCTGGGTTCTTCCACACCACAATCCTGACATATTCCTCCCTCAGGAGCATATGGCACTTTTCATGAATAGGATACAAAATAGGGCTCTACACTCTTAAAGTATGAATTGTTTTTTTCTCTCAATAAATGGTCAGTGAAATGAAGTGAAGGCTTAACATTCAGAAAGTGCTCGTCAACCTCAGGAGGACATGCTAAATATTATATGAGCTGTTTTATTTTTCATTCATTTTCTATGAGGTTTTCAAGTTTTGGGACCATTTTACAAAAAGTGGCAGGCCTACAGTTTAAAACCCTTATTTGTGTGGTTTTGTAATGTGATAGTAACAAATCTGAAGAACATTTTTGGTAACACTGAACAATAAGGTTGTATTTGTTAACATTAGTAAATACATAAGCTAACATGAACTAGCAATGAACAATATTCTTTTTCAGCATTTATTAATCTGTGTTACTGCTAGTTAATGTCAAAACTGTCCACATGTGTTCATTGTATAGTAACCAATGTTAACAATTAATGCTTTTGATTTTAAAAATGTATTAGTAAAGAAATGAACATGAACTAAGATTTAAAAATGCTGTACAAGAAGTACTCATTGTTAGTTCATGTTAGCTAATGCGATTTAACTAATGTTAAAGGGGTCATATGGCGCGAATACGTGTTTTTCTGTGTCTTTGGTGTGTTATAAGTTGCCCATGCATGTATTACATACGTAAAATTGCAAAAATTAAAGTGCTGGAACAAAAGATGCATTCTATCTAAAAGCAAATGCTCACCCAGACCTGCCTGAAACGCCTCGTGTAACCACACCCCCACATATCCGCGTCAGTTTTGCGGTATGATTTGACTAAGACCGCCCAAATATATACGCAAGTAAGGTGGGCGTACCTGCCAGTACAATTGCTTTGGAACCTGATGTTCCAAATATGGTAAGAGGCGTTACATTTTCATCACACGCTTCCAGTATTCGACCAATCACTACGCACTGGTTAACTGGCCAATCATAGTACACCTCGCCTTTCAGAGCGATGAGCTTTGTAAAAAAATCTACAAACATGCACGGTATGTGGAAAATACAGCATTTTTGAACCTTAAATCGTGTATACACATTGCATTAAATCTAAAACAAACAATAATATTAGTTTTAGTCGTGTTATATGACCCCTTTAACAGATACAATCTTATTGTAAAGCCTGACCATTTTTTATGAATGACTAGCAAGATTGAAAGATGTCACTTTTGCCAACTTTATAGGTATTATAACAATTGTGTCTTTAAAGCAAGCTACTTTTCATTATATTTGTGCTTCTAAATTCATGAGACACATATTTCTAAAAAAATGTACATAGCTGTAGGTACACATAAAAATCTGCTCCAAGCTGAAAAATCGTATGTAAGGCTGACAGTCTTATTGGTAGTCCTTTTCTTTAAGATGAATGGCCAACCTAAATGTATGTTTGAAAATATAAATTTACATTATTACGAAGAAATGAGCCATGAGACCCTCAACATGATCCACCAGCACACATCCACACTCACAGTGAAAGCAAGTAATGAAGTCTGTTATTTATGGATGGATTTTTTTTCTGCCAATTTAAGAATTACTTGGGTCGAACTGAAAAGGAGCAATCCAGATTGTGTGTGTGAGAGAGAGAGAGAGAGAGAGAGAGAGAGAGAGAGAGAGAGATGAACTGAGCATGTGGCTGTGTGTGACGGTGCAGCAGAGGGCACAAATTGTACACCGGACTGTCACATTATGGAATGAAAGATTCAAACAAGTCCAAAGAAGTTTCTTATAAATGAGACTGAGACAGCAATGACACATTTGAAGACTACCGCTTCCAGTGATTTGAGAAATAACAAGTGTGAGGAGAAGATGGGTGCGAGAAGGAGAAATCAATTAGGTGGTAGAAGGGTGAAGGATAGGTGGGATGCAGCAGCCTGTCCCCCAAATAAAAACGACTCAAAAGGTCGTTTGTGCACGTAGCTTATTACGACAACAGTTCATGTTTTAAATTTAAGCGCCCTCTAGCAATTGTTATGAAAACCACCCCATGCTGTTTGGTGCAGTCAGATAAAGACGCATTTATTAGGTATTAATTAAGTATTAATGGTTTAAGAAATGTTTATGGATTCAAAGATATTTTGAAGTTGTCATGAATTGGCCTTGTTTATTGTTTTATACTGTTCAAATCAAATCAAATTTTATATATAAAGCACTTTTATAAAACAACAATTGTTTTCCAAAGTACTGTACAAGCATGATGCAAATAAAAACAGATAACACAAATTATACAAAAAACAACGAAAGTAACAGACATAAACGTCGAACAAGTACAAAAAACAGCTCTCATACTGAGTTAAAAGCCAAGGTATAAAAGTATGTTTTGAGACTGGATTTAAAAACAGTAAATGATTGGGCCTGCCTGATATATAGAGGTAAAGTATTCCAAAGTTTTGGAGCTACAACAGTAAAGGCCCGGTCACCCCTGCTTTTTAGCCTTGTATGAGGTACAACCAAGAGCAATTTGACAGCAGATCTAAGTGCTCTCACTGGATTATGCTGAATAATTAAATCAGAAAGATACTTTGTTGAAAATACGTTTAAAGATGTATAAACTAAAACCAATAACTTCAAATCAATTCTAAAACCAACAGAAAGCCAATGGAGAGATGCCAATACTGGAGAAATATGTTCATGCTTGTGCGTGCTAGTTAACAAGCGAGCAGCAGCATTTTGCACCATCTGCAAACGTTTGAGGTCAGCCTGATTTATACCAACATACAGGCTATTACAATAGTCAAGACGAGTCAAAATAAAAGCATGAATGACTCTTTCAAAATCATTAAAAGACAAAAAAGACTTGACTTTGAATAATTGCCTCAACTGGAAAAAGCTAGATTTAATGACAGGATTAATGTGTTTGTTCATTTTAAAATTACCATCCATAATAATACCCAGGTTTTTAAAATTAGACTTGACAAGTGGTTTTAAAATACCCAAATCTAAATCTGGGGGAACACAGTTGTTACCAGGACTAAACATTAAAACTTCAGTTTTCCCTTCATTAAATTAAAAAAAAATTGAGGCCATCCAGGTCCTAACCTCATCAAGACTGTCCAACAGTGGTGCTAACAGGTTTGCTGTCATGATTCTGCCGCATCTTGTCATGTTTCTGTGGGTCTAGTGGCGGGATCATGACAGAACCCCATGTTTTATGTGGAGAGAGGCATTCTGGCCCTGTTGGCCTTCCATATGCGCTCTCGATCTCGTCTCTGTTCCCGCCCTTTCGTCTCTTCATTATTGATTGTTAGTTAGTTCATGCCCCGCACCTGTTCCCTTTTGATTTGTTCCCTTTATAAGGCCCCTGTGTTTTCTGTCCTGTGCTGGTTCATTGTCATTTGTCTGGTGAGTTCCTGGTGTGTGTTTAGCTTAGTCTAGTTTAGTTTATTTTAGTCCTTGTTAAATATTATCTTCAGTCTGGTCAGTGTACTTAGTCTTAGTCCTGTCTTGTCATGTCGTGTTATCCCCTTGTTTTATTATGTTACCCCCTCGTGGGTTTTTGTTTTTAATTATTTATTAAAAGTCTGTGTTAAACCCTTACCCGCTGTCTGCGCCTGGGTCCTCCGTTCCTTGTATCTTTGTGTCTCACCTCGATTGTGACATTTGCATCCTGACGATTCAAAGGAAGGTAGAGTTGCATATCATCTGCATAGCAATGAAACGAGATACCGTATTTCCTAAAAATAAGCCCTAGTGGAAGTAGATATAAAGAAAATAAAACCGGACCAAGAATGGAACCCTGCGGGACACCGCACGCGAGAGAAGCAGAAGGAGACATAAATTCCCTGAGGCGGACTGAAAAACTTCTGTCAGACAAATAAGATCTGAACCACTCCAACGCAGTCCCTCATACTGTTGTATGAGATCTTCTCATGACATTTGCGTGGTTTTACATTCAAAAACATCAAGATCAATAAGTAATGGGCTATATCCCACAGAGCCGATCTAACCAACATAGATATCATACCTCAAAGCGAGGATGTCACCGATCACAAGCTTATAACATGTACACTGCGCACTGCAGAAATCAGCCGTATAACTCGTTATCGACAGTGTAGATCAATTACCTCGACTACTAAAGAAGTAAAGATAGTTTCACAAAGTTCTTGCCAGATCTGACTCCTTTAATAACCATACCAATAAATACAGAATTGCTCGATGACATGACCAGCAACTTGGGCACTATTTTCTCTAACACATTAGAAACTGTCGCACCTATGAAGTCAAAAAAGATTAATGAGAAAAACATAGCACCATGGTACAATAGCACCACTCACACCCTGAAAAGAGAAACATGTAAACTGGAGCGCAAATGGAAACAAACCCAATTAGAGGTCTATAAAATTGCGTGGAAAAAGGCACTAAAAGCAGCAAAGGCTGAGCACCTCCGAAACCTCATAGATACTAACAAAAACAATCCAAGGTTTTATTTAGTGCAGTTGCTAAATTAACAAATAAATTGACATCACCTGACCTGGTTATTCCGCCGCACCTTGGTAGCAATGAATTCATTACATTTTTTACAGAGAAAATCGAAAACATATGGGACAAAATAGTAAAAACTTAATCTCCAAGTCTGTCCTATGAATTAGTACCAACCATCACCCCAAAAGAAAAGCTACAGTGTTTCTCACCTATAAAACAGGAAGATTTAATTAAACTTTTTGCAACATCTAAACCTACAACATGTTTATTAGATCAATTACCAACTAAATTATTAAAAGAGTAACTACCTGTTGCAATTGAGCCTATTTATAACATTATCAACTCGTCAATTAATCTAGGCCATGTCCCAGGACCCTTTAAACTGGCCGTCATTAAGCCTCTTATCAAGAAACCAAATTTAGACCCCAATGAACTAGGAAACTATAGACCGATTTCAAATCTCCCTTACCTGTCTAAAATACTAGAAAAAGTAATGTCCATTAAATTGACAAAATTTCAGTCAGGCTTTAGACTGCATCATAGCACTGAAACTGTGCTTATTAAAATTACAAAACAACCTGCTTATAGCATCAGATAACATCTCACTCCTAGTCCTGCTTGACCTTAGTGCTGCGGTCGATACTGTAGACCATAACATACTTTTAGATCACTTACACAATTATACCAGTATTCAGGCACAGGCACTACAATGGTTCCGATCTTACTTATCAGACAGATATCAATTTGTCCATTTAAATGGGGAATCATCAAATCTAACGCAAGTAAATTAAGGATTACCTCAGAGATCGGTTTTAGGACCCTTGCTATTCTCCATATACATGCTGCCCCTTGGTAACATTATTAGAAAACATGGAATTAGCTTCCACTGTTATGCAGATGATACTCGGCTATATATCTCATCAAGACCAGATGATTTCTTTCCAGCTATCCAAATTGGAAGAGTGCATCGAAGATATAAAACATTGGATGACTAGTAATTTCCTTCTCATAAATTCTAATAAAACAGAAATATTACTTATCAGACCAAAGACACGTGAACAGAATATTTCAGATTATAACCTGCAAATTGAAGGCTGTACTGTTTCTCCAACAAATACAGTTAAAGACCTAGGCGTTATATTAGACAGCAACGTGTCATTTGGAAATCACATCTCAAATGTCACAAAAACAGCCTTCTTCCACCTTAGAAATGCTGCCAAATTACAAAATATTCTATGTCTTGCTGACGCAGAGAAGTTTATTCGTGCATTTGTGACCTCAAGACTTGACTACTGAAATGCACTGCTTGGTTGTTCTACATCATCAATAAGAAATATACAGTTTTTTCAGAATGCAGCTGCCAGAGTTCTAACCAGGTCCAGAAAATAGGATCACATAACCCCAATGTTATCATCCCTTCACTGGTTACCCATTAAGTATCGATTTGACTTTAAAGTTCTTTTAATTACTTACAAAGCCTAAAGGGTTTAGCCCCTACCTACTTAACAGAGATTCTATCACATTACAACCCAGCACGCTCTCTAAGATCTCAAAACTCCGGACTTTTGATAACACCTAGAATAACTAAATCCTAAAACTTAGTTGAAGCCTTATGTCAATTTGGTTAGACATGTAACGTTAGGTTACACATTATCCCTATTCGCACGGGATTAGTATCTGGGGACCTCGTGTGATTTAGAAATGACCTCCACACGTCTGATTTCATGTGGCGCATTAGCACGGGACAAGTGAAGCCTGTGATTTTACTCAAATTTTCGGACTTATTTCCTGGATGTGATGGCAAGGCTTTGCGTATAGTTTGTATAGACTATTGTTGTATGGTGTTGTCATGACTCTGCCTCGTCTTGTCATGGTTTTCTTGGTATTTTGTCAGAGTCATTGCAAAGCCTTAGGTTTTATGTGGAGGGAGAGAGAGATTGTTGACCTTTAGGCCTTCTATACTCTCTCTCCGGTCTGCGTCTCTGTTCCCGCCATCTCGTTTCCTCGTTAACTTTCCCTGAGTGTTTCATTACCCACACCTGCCCCTTGCTAATTATCCTTTGTCTGTCTCCCTATATAATACCCTCATGTGTCATTGTCCTGTGCTTCGGTCATTGTATTCAGTCCGTCTGCGTCCAGTGTACCCCTGTTCTTGTGTGAATCCTGTGCTTGCTGTTTTTGCCTGTTCGTGTTCCGGTTGTTGCTGTTTCGTGAGTCTAGTAAGTGTCCAGTTTAGTTAACTTTGTCAAGTGTTTGTCAGTCTAGTGTTTAGTTAGTCTTCGTTCTGTGTTTGCATATTATTTTCTTGTTCTTGTTCTACACCCCGTCGTGGGTTTTTGTTTTGTTTATTTTAAAATAAAATCTGTTAACCCCTTCACCACCACTGCTGCCTGCGCTTGGGTTCTTTCCCCCTGAGATTCATGACAGGTGTTTAATGATATATGACCATACCTGTCAGCATTTGAGACCCGTGATCGCGAACCGGACAGAAGATCACCGCGATCATGGGTCTTAAATGTTACGAGAGTTTCCATGATAAATGAACAAACGGCAGACTCCCGGTCAAAATGACAATGTTGGCAGGTATGGATATGACCCAGCACCCGAAATATCAAAACACTTCCATTATAACAACAGCCTCCATTGTTCGCAAACGGCGGATAAAACCTAGAAAAATGATATATGAGCCCGCCAAATCACAGAGATGCCGATTCGCACAGGACTAATATTATCACAGGACCTCGGTGTTTGTCAAAATATGGTAGGTAATTAGTTTACTTTACAAATTCCAGACATGACCGATTCGCATGGGATTAAGATCACAGACGACCTCTGAGGTCCCCAGGTAATACTAATCCCGTGCGAATAGGGCTATCAGGGCATATCAAGCGATCTCTAACAAAACAATAGTGACGCATACAAATATGTTTTACTCACATAAGATTGCTGCGCCATTCCTATCGGATCAAATTTTGATGGCACAGCACTGCTTTTTCATTTTAGTCTCTCCACAAATCCAGCATCAACCTATATAAATAAAACCACAACACGTGCTATTATTGCAAAATAATACCCCAAAATGTACATTTTATAATGATGGTAGCCGACAATTTTGCGTGTAGTGTAACGGCGGGCCAGAGAGTTTAAGCCAACGTTACCCAGAATGGAACAGATGGCCATAGCCGAGGAAGAAGGACATGAGTCGATCGGTTAAACATCCCGCACACTTTTATAGTGGTGTAGAAACGGGGAAGGAAACCCTCCAGTTCCGTCACAAAGGAAAAAGAAAAGGTACACACATTGTCAGCGGGAGAGCGACCATCACACCTGTTCACCTCTCAGCGTCCAAGCCCAACTCTCCGCGTGCTAACGCAGAGGAGCCGCGTGCATACACAACAGACGTCACCTTAAAGGTACATACACATTAGACATAGGTGGCCGTTACACATACACATGAGACATAGGTGGCAGTTACAGTAGCCGGGAGAGGCGCAAATTTAAACGCTCATGTTTGTCGTATTTGAGGAAGGGACAAACAACATACGTATGTCGTATGGGTTGGAGGATATGTTGGATGCAGAGGAGGTGGGCTAATATTACGAAAATAAGGAAAATAAAGTTGATTGGGTAGACGGATAGGGAGATGGTATAGAAGAGAAAACTGCTCCACTACGTCAATAACTAAGCTGTACATCTACTGTACAGCTCTTCAAAGAAAAGGTTCTGTATAGGACCCCAATGAATCTTTTTTAAGACCGCACAGCAATAGAAAACACCAGATCACAGTGAGAATATAGTCCACAGCTATTTTACTTGCAATACACCTCTTGAAACAACCTGCATCACTCCATTAAATCCACTCCACTGTGTATCCCTATTGAAACCCAAAGGCACTTTCCTTCTCACCTGTGCTTTGATTACAGTTTGAACACATTTCACAAAATAAATGAACTGAGGCCTTCGGTCAACAGGGAAAAGAGAGCAAACTCAAACAATGCCAGGCTTTCAAATGGATGCTTGCTTGGTGCTATTTAAAAGCATTTACATATACACAGAGATAAATGCAAAATTTGTACTTCGTGCTTAATCTGATTAGATTGAAATGAGATCAAATTAAATTGGCATGGTAAAATAACTAGAGAGAAATTGCATATGTGTTTGTGCATTGGTTACCAAAATACACTTGGACACAGACAGAAAAAAAATCTAATTCACTTGTTTTGTGTTCTACGGAACACAAAAAAAGATATTTTGAAGAATGTTGGTAACCCAACAACATTGGCACCCATTGATTCCCCAGCTATCAAATTGTGATGCGATCTGGGAAAACCCGTCGGATGGCGCTGGGACGTTTTCAGGAATAACAAAAAATAGATAGAAAGTAAATTTTTTGTCAAAGTTGTTTTTTCATTAAATTAAATTATTATTCTATAACCTCTTGTCTATCATCTCTGAACATATTGTGGCAAGATTTACTTGTTTATTGCTAAAAATAGTGATTTATATAGTGTAGAGGTCTGCAACCCGGGTTTCGGTCAGGTTAATGTTTAATTAATAGCCTCGGGTTATTGTCGGAATCGGGTTTGTAACTAAAAAAATAGGCTATACAAAGTTTGCGTGCCGTGGTGCGTGCTTGCGTGTTTGCTACGTTGTGACCACAAAAAAACACGAGAGAAAACACACTCAACTGTTTTTCGCATAAACTGTTCTGCGCATGTGCTCCCGCTCTTGTCCTTGTTGTCACAACACAGAAGGTGATGGTAAAATGAGTGCAATAAAGCAAAATATTAGCGAGGGAAAACTTATTACAGTTACAAATGATGCAGGGAAAGATGCACTTTGGAATAATTATGATCTTGTCATTACTGTCAGCATCGCTGGAAGTAGAAGCAGCAGCGAGAGGAACTTCAGTGCAGCTGGGCTAATTTTAATCAGAGGAGGACGGCGCTCAAACCATCAACAGTAGTTTTTGATGTTTGAGTTCCAGAGTATTTCAAAAAAGATTTTTGACTTTTACACCTGTTAACTGTTATGTTTTGCACGCGAAGAAACGACACGGACAACCTTTTTTTCCGGAGTCTCTTTACTCAAGTTTCCTGTTTGAGCACACTACGCCACACCACCTTGCGTCACAGTTACCTCAGGTGAAAAAATGGCAGGTACACGCAGGCTTACAAAATGCAAAGGAAAATAACGGTCAAAACAGGGTTCCCGGTGCTTGATAACACGGATAACAAAAACACGCTTCAGAAAATATGAATTTTACCTTCTTATTTTTGATTTTTCCAGTCCCGACTCGATAAACTTGCTGCTCGGTGGAGTTGCCAGCGCGCCACTGCTCTGCCAAAGATATCCTTCCGCCGATAAAGAAACTCCTCTGTAGTTTGATTTATTTATTTAATTTAAATCATAGTTGTCATTTAAACATTAAACATTTTCAACAAAAGAATATTTAATTATGTGATATAAGAAAAATCTACCAAAACTCAGGAGAACTACTTTATCAAGCGGAACAAAGTGTTCTCGGTCGGGGTGTGCTCGACTGCATCACCTGCGCAAAGCAATCAGGTTATGACATCAAGATACCGCGACATCGTTTCTAGGCAAGTGCTTCCTGATCGATCTCGCGGTAGTGTGACGTAGGCCGGCTCGGTCTGCGCAGCTAAGTACGAAGTCGAAAGTATCTGTCACATTGAGCAAGAACGTCGCTTGTGAGACTCATGTACATTGACCTGGATTTCTACATTTATCTATCGTGGTTGATTTTCATACAGTTAGGACAGTGAAAGGAAGAAAATACTGATACAGGCCTATTGAATGAATTAACAAAAATATTCTAGAAACTCCGACCATTTGCATTAAATACATCTGAATATCTGAGATATTTGTATGTTAAAAGGATTATCAACCAAATATAAGAACTTTAAAAAGTTCACATGCATAATGTATTTTAAGCATGAAATCATATGCCCACTTGGAGCCCATGAAGGTCTCATATGGGCAAAGCTATGTGGGACCCATATTGGTATCCCACATGGGGCCCATATGTTTTGCCCATCTTAAACCTATGCCCATGTGGAGCCCATATCGCCCAGATAAAACCCATATGGGGCCCACATACCAATGTTCAAATGTACGCATTTAAAGGAGTTTAAAGGCATAATATGTATTTTAAGTATAAAATCCGTGTGCCCACATGCAGCCCATAAAGGTCCCATAAGGGCAAACCTATATGGGACCCACATTTGTAATCCCACATGGGGCCCATATATTTTGCCCTTTTTTAGCCCATGCCCATGTGGAGCCCATGTCGCCCAGATATAACCCACATGGGGCCCACATACCAATGTTGGCTGGGTGTGCTTTCATAATGACACAGCGCGCACAGCACTGCTGCCTGTTTACATACAGTACAATGCGAGTTTGTATTACGTTATTTTAAATACGTTTATGAGCGTATAAAAGCATGGATTATTTAATTAGATTTCTTTTATCCGCATTTTCTGTTCTCTTTCTGTAGCGTGAGTCATAGACAGATTCAGTGTATGTTGCTATGAAGAGAAGGTTCACACAGTTCAAGAGAGAGTGATTGACAGCGTGATGCGATCGATCGTTTCCACCCAACAATAGAATATATACAGTTTTAGGTATGACATGATGTGCTTATTGAGCTTTAGTTCATTTAACTTTTCTTTACTGCAACCTTTTGAAGTCAAATCTCTCTATTATATTTTATATTTACAAAAATACTGTAGGTATATTTTAGGAGCTGTTTGATTTGGGTTAAGTTTTACTTTTTGATTTTGATATTTGTTTTTCTGAGGGTCTAGACTACATGCAGCTACTATCACTTGACGCAAAAAACAGCAGTGGATGGCGTTATGGATATATCGTCATTTTTATCGTTATCGCAACAAATACCAGGAATTATCTTGATAGAGTTTTAGGGCCATATCGCCCATCCCTAGTACGGGCTTTCGTTTAAAGCCTGTGCAGACCTCTAATATAGTGGCTAGCTGATGTCTATATGCCAGGAGAGCATATTCACTCATAACTTTCCCTCTCTTAACACTACAAAGACCGTTCACATATCAAAGTAAACCACATAACATGAAGAATGAAGCAGTATCAATGCACATTTCCCGACAGTCCTGTGAAACCAACGGCATGCAAAGTTTTTTATACAACGTTTTTGTGAGATCAGTGGCCTAGCACAGAATCTCGGGCCCTGTGCAAGGGCAATGTGTTGGGTCCCCGCTATTTTTAAGTAAACTGTTATTTTTATTTATAATACAGCACTGAATCTCATTTCTAGATGAATTGTGATATACTAAAATATGAATAAATCACCTCAGTATCCCCTTAAACATGAATTGACAGTTTAACTATATTTAATTTGAATTGTGTTCCATTAATAGAGACACTGTGCGGTGTAGTCAAAAACATTACACATTTAACTATTGAACAAATATATAAAATAAAATGTAGTACTAGTACAACTACTGCATAAATGGTAGTAATAATGCCACTTCATGACTGTAACTGAGATTGCCAATTAATATTTCTTAAAAAGTTTAATGCCAAGTCGAGTAGGCTATGTCAAGAAACAATGGCTCCCCTCTTTTATCAATTTTTATAAAGTAAAAAGGCCTAAATACACTAGCACATCTTTTACTTACATATTTATTGACCTTTTTAACTTTAGCGCGTTATTATTTTAATTATATGTTTATATATTATTAGGGATAAAATGAATATGTCAGACGAACTGCCTCAACCTCGTACATATCCAAAGTTTGCCTCAATACGCAGATAAAAACAAAAAGCGCGAGATGTTTCTCCCTTATTGTGCTCCGTAGTCAGGTGTAGGGGGGGGGGGTTGTGGGTGTGCGAGTGGTAGGTTGTGCTGCTGCTGTTATTGCCTTTCCAGCATACATGTCCGATTCGCAATTGCATTCACGTTCCGTGCATACGCGCCCGATTCACGCTTCTAATCCGTCCATCTCTCTGCCCTAGCATCCGTTTCTGGCAAAAAAGTAACTGGGAAACCAGGAAAATGTCCAGTATGCCCGATGGCCAATCCAGCCCTGGCTGCGAGCGGAGTCAGTGAACGCAGAGACTGTGAGCGGGAAATGGAAACCCCCGAGCGGAATAAACGGATATCTTGCGGAGTGATAACAGAATGCTTTTAGCAGGGATGTCAGTCCATTCCACTTCACTCACTCATACAGCCTATCGTGCAGTTCGCGGTGAGGCATGACAGACGTCTGCCGAAGCTTCTCAAAATTAGTGGAGAACAGAGAAGTTGCACTGATGCGCAGTATAACCGCACAATTGTAAAATAATAATTAAGATAATTTCAGGAACTTCAAGGCATCTCACATCCCAAGGCCCTATGTACTCAGTCACCCTTTTCCCCCCACTTGCGACGCCCCTGGTGAGATGGCGGAGCTCACCGGAGACTGCGGTCAGGCCAGCCTCCACCTTGAAAACGACGGTCAAGTGTAATAATAATATAAAGCAGAGTTTTTTATTTATAAGCCCATGAAATGTCTCTTATACGTTGTTTTTTTCTACACGTTTAGACAAATGTACCGATGCTGAAGTAATATTATAAGAGCTCATACTTTGGGTGAACATAAGATGACAATACTGGAGACTGACCCTTGCACAGGTAGTTGCAGGTATTAGTCGGTTGCTCAAAATGAGATCAGGCAATTGCTGTGTCCCAATCCACATACTCTCTGTCCTAAATAGTCTTCAAAAGTAGAATTAGTATGTCCCAAAATGTTATCAAGGCAACAACGGCCAATTCCGCTTCCTGGTAGTATGTTCCATTGCGTGCATATTGTTTTGCTACACAGTAAAATGTATATACTTTTCCATTACAAAAACAATACATACTTTTTTGCATAGTATAAGTAGGTGAGTCGGGATGCAGCAAATGACTGTGGTTGAGGTGTGTACTTAAACAGTGATTTGATGAGTGTATATTCAGAATCAGAATCAGAAAGAGCTTTATTGCCAAGGAATTTGTTTTAGTGACAGAAGCTTCCAGTGCACATGCAGGTTAAAAAAGTGACAAGGCATAGGTAACAAAACGTAAAAAAATGAGAGACAATACACATCAAACAAAAGGACAATAGGCAGTATATTGGATGTACAGATGTGCAATATACAAATTATACTGTTATGCAGGGATGCAACTAACGATTATTTTGATAATCGATTAGTTTGGCGATTATTTTTTTTTCGATTAATCGATTAATCGGATAAAACTGAAATTATATCTTTTGCTTATAATAAGTAAATCAGATATGGGAAAAGTATACACAACTGAATTCATTAGCCTTCTCCCAAAATGTTGTGAATGTCTCCATAATTAACACACCTGGTGAGTTGATTTATGTGTGTCATATTAGAAGCAACTGACAATAGTCTCTCCCAAACGTGAGAGCGAGGGGAGGGTCGGCCAAGGAAATTTTTTTTGTGCCATGAAAAGTGAGATATTTGTCATTCAAATGTAGTGAAGCACAGTAAAAAGTAAACAGAAAAAGTAATACTTAAGTACAAATACACAAAAAGTGTACTTAAGTACAGTACTCAAGTAAATGTCGTTACCC
Source organism: Triplophysa rosa (assembly GCF_024868665.1). Classification (NCBI taxonomy): domain Eukaryota; kingdom Metazoa; phylum Chordata; class Actinopteri; order Cypriniformes; family Nemacheilidae; genus Triplophysa; species Triplophysa rosa. The sequence continues at coordinate 21,090,899 of NC_079891.1, forward strand.
ACCTCTGAACTAAATAAACCACCAAATCAGGGTATTTAGCCTATTATGTACTTTGCAAAGTGAAAACGCCACAAATTGGGTTTTACCAATATAATCTTTAATTTTGTCATTTAAAACACCTCTCCCCTTTAAACTTTAAAACTGCGCAGCTTGAAGAAATGCATGCAGAACACGTTGGACTTTAAAACTGCGCACCTCGCGCTGCACGGAGAGACGCACGCACCGAGAGACACGTCTGACTTTAAAACTGGGCAACATGTGCCGCACGGAGAGACACGTCTGACTTTAAAACTGCGCAACATGTGCCGCACGGAGAGACACGTCTGACTTTAAAACTGCGTACCTTGCGCTGCACGGAGAGACACGTGTGACTTTCAAACTGCACATTTTGTGCTGCACGAAGAGACGCACGCATTTAAAACTGTGCAGCTCGCAAGTGACGTCACAGACCAACTAATCGATAATGAAATTCGTTGACAACGAATTTCATTATCGATTATTATCGATTTTATCAATTAGTTGTTGCAGCCCTACTGTTATGTACAAGTTATGCAGGGGAATGTGCTAAATATTATATCAACAACATACGTATGATAAATATGAGTATATAGTTGTGTATTGCACGTGTTTTTATTGCACAGTAGAACATTTAACTGTTCAAGAGGTAGATGGCCTGAGGACAGAAACTTTTCCTATGTCTGACTGTTTTGGTGCTCAGTGCTCTGTAAAGCCGACCAGATGGCAGCAGTTCAAAAAGAAAGTGTGCGGGGTGTGAGGGGTCCAGAGTGATTTTGCGAGTTCTTTTACTCACTCTGGATGAGTACAGTTCTCATAGATTGGGGAGGGTTGTGCCAGTGATTCGCTCAGCAGTCCGGACTATCCGTTGTAGTTTTCGGAGGTCAGTTTTGCAGCTGAGCCAAACCAGACAGTTATGGAAGTGCAGAGGACGGATTCAATGACAGCTGAGTAGAACTGTAAGAGCAGCTCCTGTGGCAGGTTGAACTTCCTCAGCTGACGAAGGAAGTACAGCCTCTGCTGGGCCTTTTTGACAATAGTGTCAATGTGAATGTCCCACTTTAGGTCCTGTGAGATGGTGGTGCCCAGGAACCTGAATGACTCTACTGTGGCCACAGTGCTGTTCATGATGCTGAGTGGGGGGAGAGCCGGGGTGTTTCTCCTAAAGTCCACTATCATCTCCACTGTTTTTAAGGTGTTTAGCTCCAGGTTGTTATGACTGCACCAGACAGCCAGCTGCTCAACCTCACTTCTGTAAGCAGACTCGTCACCGTCCTGGATGAGGCCAATAACTGTAGTGTCGTCTGCGAACTTCAGGAGCTTGACAGAGGGGTCAGTAGAGGTGCAGTCGTTGGTGTACAGGGAGAAGAGCAGTGGGCAGAGCACACATCCCTGGGGGGTACCGGTGCTGATGGTACGGCTGTTGGATGTGAATTTACCGATTCTAAATAGCTGTTGCCTGTCTGTCAGAAAGCTGGTGATCCATTGACAGACAGAACTAGGAACAGAGAGCTGGTTTAGTTTGGTTTGGAGGAGTGTTGGGACGATGGTGTTAAAGGCTGAACTGAAGTCCACAAACAGGATCCTTGCATAATTCCCTGGTCTGTCCAGATGTTGTAGGGTGTAATGCAGTCCCATGTTGACTGCATCATCCACAGACCTGTTTGCTCGGTAAGCAAACTGCAGGTTTTGGATTTCTTTGGGATGGGAATAATGGTGGAGCGTTTGAAGCAGGAAGGAACTTTGCACAGCTCCAGTGATCTGTTCAAGATCTGTGAAAAAACGGGGGCCAGCTGGTCAGCACAGGATTTCAGACAGGCTGGTGAAACACCGTCTGTGCCTGGTGCTTTCCTTCTCTTTTGTTTCCTTAAGACCTGACGCACATTATCTTCACTGATCTGAAGTGCAGAAGGGGAGGAGAGGGGGGTAGCTGGAGGTGTTGATGGTTGTGTAGAGAGGTGGTCAGTGTGGGGTGTGAGACGGGGGTTTCAAATCTACAGTAAAACTCATTCAGGTCATCAGCAAGCTGTTGATTTGCCTCAGTGCTGGGGGATGGTGTCTTGTAATGTCTTTCAGGCCTTTCCACACCGAGACAGGGTCATTTGCTGGAAACTGGTTTTCCAGATTTTTAGTGTAGCTCTTCTTAGCCACTCTAATTTCCTTTGTCAGTGTGTTCTTGGCCTGATTGTACAAGATTCTGTCCCCACTCCTGTAGGCATCCTCTTTGGCCTGGCGAAGCTGTCTGAGTTTTGGTGTGAACCATGGTTTGTCGTTGTTATATGTTAAATATGTTCTGGTAAGAATGCACCTGTCCTCACAGAAACTGATGTATGATGTTACAGTCTCTGTGAGCTCGTCCAGATCGGTGGCAGCAGCTTTAAAAATACTCCAATCAGTGCAGTCTAAGCAGGCTTTTAAGGCCCGCTCTGCTTCGTTGGTCCATCTCTTTACAGTCCTTACTACTGGCTTAGCAGATTTAAGTTTTTGTCTGTATGTTGGGAGAAGATGAACCAGGCAGTGGTCAGAGAGTCCTAAAGCTGCTCTGGGGACAGAGCAATATGCATCCTTTATTGTGGTATAGCAGTGGTCCAAAATATTACTGTCTCTGGTGGGGCATGCAATGTGTTTTGACAGTCTAGTGTGAGTTTTGCTTTATTAAAGTCTCCGAGAATGATTATAAGAGTCAGGGTGTTGTTGTTTTTGGTCTGCGATCTGATCAGCCAGCTGTTATAGCGCGGCGCTCACGTGCGCTTGCGGAGGAATATAAACACTTACGAGAAAGGCTTACAGTTAATGAAGAGCACTTCTACATCGGAACAGCACATCTTCTTTAAGATGAATGAATAAAAAATTCTTTATGAATAAAAAAAACTCTGCTTTATATTGTCCTGATATTGCACGTGGGACTACATGAGGTGGTGCTCTATCACCCTGAAGTAGAATGAGTGTGTGGAAACAGAGAGGTTTCTTTTAAAATCTGCCTAAACTTATAAAAAAACTATGTTTAAGAGACATTTCATGGGCTTATAAATAAAAAAAACTGCTTTATATTGTCCTGATATTGCACGTGGGACTACCTGAGGTGGTGCTCTATCACCCTGAAGTAGAATGAGTCTGTGGAAACAGAGAGATTTCTTTCAAAATCTGCCTAAACTTATAAAAAAAAACGTCTCGGTTACGTTTGTAACCTCGGTTCCCTGATGGAGGGAACGAGACGTTGTGTCGAACCGACAGATGGGGTTCGTCCTTGAGAACCAATCGCTTCCGACTTTTCTAGAAAAGGCCAATGAAAATTGGAAAATGAAATTTGCATGCCGGACTCCGCCCCGGACATCCGGGTATAAAAGGGAGACGGCGTGCATCATTCATTCACCTTAGTTGTGAGGAGCCTGAGACCTCTCACGACTGCTGCAGAGGACAGCACGTGTTGTGGCAAGAGGACACAACGTCTCGTTCCCTCCATCAGGGAACCGAGGTTACAAACGTAACCGAGACGTTCCCTTTCTGTCGGTCTCTCGACGTTGTGTCGAACCGACAGATGGGGTTCCAATGGAAAACGCCATAACACGGTGCCCTGTCACAATCTCAACGAAGCGACAGTGACTGGCCTGCGTGTCAGCCGTGAACGCTACCGCGAAATTGTAACCTACCAGTGGGTAGGTAGGGGGTCCCAGAGCTTTCAAAGGTGGGAAGGCCCCTACCTTCGGCCTCACAGGCGGCGGCCTTGTTTCTCTAACAGCGAGAAGCCGCCCGGAACCGTAAGGCACTGGGTAAGCGCTACTTCCTCAAGTGGGGATGCGCTACAGAGACCACTTCCTACCGCAGGGAGGAGACTAGTGGAGATACCAACATGGTCTCACCGATAGGGAGAACTCATGGGAAGAAAGTGCGGACTGAAGAGTTAACACCGCGAGGTGGGTACCAAGGTGGGAACCAGCATGAGGATACATCAGACGGAACCGCCCTGCTGGGGGGTTGCAACGTCTGGTAGCACTAGGTCCGGTTAGAGCTATGTTGCGAATAACTCAGGTGATACCCGGCCTAAGGGGCAGGGCTGCTCTGCCCAGCCCGCCCACAGGAGGTGCTTGCTAGTGATGGATGGAGTGCCTGTTCTTCACCCAGTGGGGGAAGAAGGGAGGCTAGTAGTACGCTGACCCCCTTAGGAGAAAGGGGGGGAAGGTACTGTCAAGGCGTACACCCTACCGGTCGCCGGTCTTGCCTGATGCCCGCAAGACTGTTTAATACTTCAACAATGTTTAAGAGACATTTCATGGGCTTATGAATAAAAAAACCTCTGCTTTATATTGTCCTGATATTGCACGTGGGACTACCTGAGGTGGTGCTCTATCACCCTGAAGTAGAATGAGTCTGTGGAAACAGAGAGATTTATTTTAAAATCTGTCTAAACTTATAAAAAAAACTATGTTTAAGAGACATTTCATGGGCTTATGAATAAAAAAAACTCTGCTTTATATTGTCCTGATATTGCACGTGGGACTACCTGAGGTGGTGCTCTATCACCCTGAAGTAGAATGAGTCTGTGGAAACAGAGAGATTTATTTTAAAATCTGTCTAAACTTATAAAAAAACAGTTTAAGAGACATTTCATGGGCTTATGAATAAAAAAAACTCTGCTTTCTATTGTCCTGATATTGCATGTCGGACAATACGAGGTGGTGCTCTATCCCCCTGAAGTAGAACGAGCCTGTGGAAAGAGAGATTTTGCTTTTAACATCTCTCTTATAGAACTTATAGAAACACAGCATACAAGAGACATCTTATGATTAGCTAAACAACAGTATATATAGCACCACCTTATGTATGACCCTGAACACTCTAACAAGAACCAGAATAGCCCAGCAATAGAGCTTGAGAATCTACATCATTTTGCATTGCATGTTTGACACGCACAGCAGCGTAAAATGACAGCAAATAGATATCACCAGAGTTAAAAACGCTTGTATTTACATTCAAATTTTTAAGAGCTGTTTGCACTTGTTTAGAATATATGGAATAATATTTTAATTCCTTTGTTTATTCAAAGAAGCGCTCCCTTATGGACACGGAATGATAGCAAAGAGCTTTATCACAAATGACCTTTCTAAATGTATTTTGCACATTTCTGATGGTGTGAGAACTCATATATTCAAGCGGATCAGAAATTATGAATCTGTAATAATAAGTACACATGACAAAGCCACATTTCACAAGTTATTTATATTTTATTAAGTTGCACTTTCTAAGTGTTTTTATTTTTTAAACACTTTTATTAAGTGTTGTTTCTAAGCTAAGAAACATCAAATTATTGAATTCCGTTTTGCCCTCCGGTCTTGAGAGCAGATATGGCAGTTCGATTTTTTTCCGAAATCATACGGTGCGTGCCTTGGGGTTGTAGGGGTAGGCTGAACTAAAGTAGGGATGCACCGATTATGATTTTCCATGACCGATACCGATTTTTTACAAGCAAACTGGCCGATTCCGATTTCCGATTTTTTTCCCTTTAAGCAACAATCAAGAAAAAAATTAGAGTATAAACAACATGTTTATTTGTTTTTTCACAGGCCAAACTGGCTTTGGCTATTGAAAACAATAACTGTAACCATCTTAAATTAAAGGCAGTAACTGCACAATAAGCACATTCAATCCAAAGATGGTACAGATATTTAGCTATTTTTCAGTTGGGTTTAAAGTTAAACTACATAAAACCGGCCTTAAAAATGAATACATCAACTGTATTCATGTGAAATTAAAGGCAACAACTGCATAGTTCAACAGATTAAACAACTCAATCAACACAATATCAACAACCCGAACAGAGACGTTTACTTATCAGCACTCAATTTTTGTTTTTAAATTTGGTGTAAAGAAAAAGGGATTTATCAGTGAAAGTAAATTAAACCAAAGTATATACATAAATTATTCCAAATTGTTAAATAAAATAAAGATTAGTGCTGGTGCTTTTTAAATCAAAGTAAGTCAAAAAGCTATAATTTTAATGTAAAATCAAAATAATCATCCTTAACAGAACTGACGTTTATTTCTGGCTTTTTAAAAGTGAATGCACGTTCCCTTTCTGTCGGTCTCTCGACGTTGTGTCGAACCGACAGATGGGGTTCGTCCCTGAGAACCAATCGCTTCCGACTTCTTAGAAAAGGCCAATGAAAATTGGCGAATGAAATTTGCATGCCGGACTCCGCCCCCGGATATCCAGGTATAAAAGGGAGACGGCGTGCCTCATTCATTCACCTTTTGTTCTTCGGAGCCTTCGCTCATGATCAACAGACTTCGCTACAAGACTGCCGGCTCTACGACGTGGTGCAGCGGACTGTCCCTTCCTGCAGCGACTTCCCCTGGGCGTCTCGGCGGTTCCAGAAGTGTTCGAGTTTTTTCTCTAAAAGAGCAAATTTCTCCAGCGTGGCATGTCCTGCTGTTCTCGTGGGTGCAACACACTCATCAAGGAGGGGGACGGACACGATGTCTGCTTCCAGTATGCTGGGGCAGATGTTGAGGATACGTCCTGCCCGCACTGCGGGCGGTTGATGATTCAGATGTTGCGTCATGGGTGGCTGTGTTCCCACGGGACTCAGCCACCACCTCGTCTGCTTCCCGTTCCGTGACGGCAGGACTACGGCCCTGCCGCCCGCTACGACGAGCAGCGAGGGTGATATGAGGATTACTGTGAGCGCTAATCCGTCAGCCACTGGCTCACGGACCGTTCGCACCTCGTCTTGCTCGTCTGACCGTTCCCATTAGACGGTCCGCCGTCTTATTCCTCAATCACGTATCGGACACGGTACGTGATGATGAGATGTCTGTTGCAGCATCAGAGGGTGACTTACTGGCATCAGACTCCGACGTTTCCTTGAAGCTCCCTCCCTCGGGGGGTCGAGATCAGGAAGAAGCGGACGTTGAAATGTCAGCCATGCTTTCCTGGGCCGCCGGTATTGTGTTGCGGTGCACCGCACTGCCTCTCCCAACGCTTGCGGCTGGATACACGGTACATCGGGCTTGAGAGCGGCTCCAAGCCGCACTCGCCCTCAGTGCCGTGTTCCCCCGGGAGTGCATGAGGAACCTAGTACGACCTGGAACGCCCCCTTCGGCGCGTACACGTCAACTAGTTCCATCACCCTTTCTTCCCTCGATGGTGGGGCAGCTAGAGGATACGTCGATGTCCCCCAGGGGCTCGACCTAAACTCCCGTCCAAAGCACGTAGGCTTTTCGGCATCTGAGGTGTCGAGAGCTTATTCTGCACGTGCTGGTCTGGTCAGACAGCACAACTGCCGTAGCGTTTTTAACCGCCAGGGTGGCGTTCGCTTACGGCAGCTAACACGACTCGCCCGACGCCTCCTCCTGTGGAGTCCGCAGGTGAGCAGATCCCTGCGAGCCACACATATCCCAGGTGACCTGAACCAGACAGCCGATGTGCTCTCTCGTCAGTTGACGCCTCGCTGAGAGTGGCGACTCCACCCCTGCGTAGCCAGCTCATTGGGTACAGTCCGGGCGGGCTCAGGTAGACCCCTTCGCCTCCCTGAACACCACCCATTGCCCGCTAAGGAACTCCCTGCCTCGGCACGGATGCTCTAGCGCACAGCTGGCCGTGGGACAAGTGGAAGTACGTCTTTCCCCCAGTGAGCCTCATTGCTCAGACCCTGTGCAAGGTCAGGGAAGAGGAGCATCAAGTGTACTAGTTGCGCCATACTGGCCCAACCGGACTTGGTTCTCGGAGCTAATGCTCTTGACGACAGCTCCCCCCTGGCCGATTCCCCTGACGAAGGTCCTGCTTTCCAAGGGGAAGGGCACGTTATGGCATCACAGGCTAGACCTCTGGAACCTCCATGTCTGGCTCCTGGACGGAACGAGGAGATCCTGAGTGGGTCGCCACCCCTCTGGTGAGGAAGCGATCGTGCTCGTCCCTCTAGCCGAGATGTTCAACGGGTTTTACAGCCCGTACTTCATCGTCCCCAAAAGAGCGGGGGTCGCTAGATCTGCGTACCCTGAACAGGCACCTACTCAAGCTGCCGTTCAGGATGCTCACGCAGAAGCGCATCCTGGCATCTATCAGATGTCAAGATGGATTCATGGCAATCGACCTGAAGGACGCTTATTCTCATGTCTCAATTCTCCCTCGTCATCGCCCGTTCCTACGGTTCGCTTTCGAGGGTCAGGCATATTAGTACAGAGTCCTCCCCTTCGGTCTGTCCCTGTCCCCACGAGTCTTCACGAAGATCGTGGAAGCCGCCCTCGCTCCCCTCGGGGAGAGAGGTGTGCGGGTACTAAACTATCTCGACGACTGGCTCATTTGACACACTTGTGAGATCTGTTATGTACACACAGGGACCTAGTGCTTCGGCACCTAGATCGATTGGGACCACAGGTCAACCGAAAAAGAGCAAGATCTCCTCTGTGCAGAGCATCCTCTTTTTTGGTATGGAACTCAACTGTGTCTCCATTACAGCGCGACTGCGCTCAGTCAGTGTTGAACTGCCTGGAATTTTTCAAGCAGTCAGCGGGAGGAGGCTCCTGGGCACATGGCATCCTCGACGGTGGTGATACCCCTCAGGTTGATGCACATGAGACCACTCCAACACTGGCTACAGAGTCGAGTTCCCTGGAGAGCGTGGCACACCGGCAGCAGGCGGATAGTGATTATGCTTTTCTGCCGACGCACCCTAACCCCTTGGTCTTCAATGACCTTTCTACGGACGGGGGTCCCTCTCGGGCAGGCGAGATGCGTCAGGGTCGACAGGCGCCTCCCTGCAGGGTTGGGGTGCCGTGTGCAACGGGCACGCAGTGTCGGGGCGATGGACGGGCCCCCGCCTGCGCAGGTATATCAAATTGCCTAGAGTTGTTGGATGTGCTACCCGCACTGAAGGGGTTACAACCTCTCGTGAATGCACGGAGAGAGCTCCACGAGGGTAAGACCGACCCAGCGCTTATGCAGGAACTCCACGGCTTCACCGACCTCGCTCTCGGGCAAACAAGGTGATCGCGCGGGCCCTGGGTCGGGCGATGTCCACACTTGTGGTCCAGGAGAGACACCTCTGGCTGAACTTTGCACAGGTGAGTAACACTGAGAAAGTCCGCTTTCTCGATGCACCCATCTCGCAAGGGGGGGCTGTTTGGTGATACTGTCGAGTTCGACAGTTAGGGAGCAGACAGAGGATATCAAGTATGTCCTTCCCAGCCGCGACTCGACCGCCCTCTGGCCGCCGAGATCCCGTGCACCATCTGCTTCCCAGCAGCCCTGGTCCTCTTCGAGACATCGAAGAGGAGACCACCACCCCGTCAGCAGCTGCGGCGAAAGCCAAAGCGGCCCTCATGGGAAGACCCCAGGGAGATCGAGAATACCTTTCTAAAAGTTTTCTCCCTCTCTGGGCGTTTATCACAGCCGCTCTCACCCTCTACACGACGGTGTTCGGCAACTCGACGTTGCATCACGGCGAGACCCATGTCGAGGATAATCAGCAGCCTAAGCACTCTCAATCGACGGTGCTTTGTGCCACATCATCATCTGGGTATTATCACAGCCGCTCTCACCCTCTACACGACGGTGTTCGGCAACTCGACGTTGCGGCAAGACCCAATGTCGAGGATAATCATCAGCCTAAGCACTCTCATTCGATGGTGCGTTGTGCTACATCATCGCCAGACAGGTAAAACTGCAGTGCCGATCTCCTCCCCGGGGGTCCCCCCCACGGCGAGGGATCCGTACTGCCAGCCATCGAACCACCCCCGGGAGGTCGATGAAGCAGAACGTACCCCTAGCCTCCCTGTCGGTTCCTGGGAGCCTGACATGAGCTTCCCAAACCGTCACGGTGACTACGGGATACGGTCCGTCTCGGCTACGTGCACTAGGCGACTATACGCCTATAGTGGTGCCTCTTCTCATCCTGGTGCTCTTCTCGTGAGAAGACCTGCGGAGTTGCTTGATCAAGTGGGTGTGGTCCTCCCAGAGACTCAAGAATAATCTCTCCCCTTCCACACTGAACGTGTATGTAGCCGCTGTTGCCGCTCATCATGCCCCAGTTGCTGGTAGTCTCTAGGACAGCACAACCTGATCATTTGGTTCCTAAGGGGCGCGGGAAGGCTACCACCCTCTTACAACCTTGATGCGGTCCTGGAGCCCCTCGGAGATGCCGCTCTTTCTCACTTCACGATGAAGACGGCTCTCGGGAGGACGCTCAAGAGGGTAGCGGACCTACAAGCATTCTCCGTGTCCACAGATTGCCTAGAACTCGGCCCCGGTTATTCTCACACTATCCTGAGACCCCGGCCCGGCTACGTGCCCAAAGTTCCCACCACTCCCCCGAGACAGGCGCTCCCCACCAGGGAGGAAGACCCAACCCCATCCGTGTTGTGTCCAGTACGCGCATTGCGCTTATGCTTGGACCGCACGCAGAGCTGCAGAAGCTCTGAGCAGCTCTTTGTCTGTTTTGGAGATCAGCAGGGAGGTCTGTCTCAAACAGAGATTGGCGCACTGGCTCATGGACGCCGTCACTATGGCGTTCCTGTCCTAAGATCGCCTACGCCCACTGGGTGAGAGCTCTCTCCACACGGAGTACAGCCTCCTCGTGGGCACTGGCTCGAGGCGCCTCTCTGGCAGACATCTGCAGAGCTGCGGGTTGGGCTACACCCATCACCTTCGCGAGGTCCTACAGCCTTCGCGTAAAACCGGTCAGCTCGAGTCTTGCGTTTCAAACGATCTCCAAATCCAGCGTTATAGCCAACATTTATATAACATTCATCACCCAAATGCAGTGACCAAACAAACAAACACCTGAACTGCGCGAACGTATGCTCTCTCTCTCTCTCTCTCTCCTGCACACAAGTGAAAGTGACGTCTGCGCATGCTCCTTCTCCTGCTCTCCTTGCTGCCGCGTGGGCGTGCCACATGCTTTTCCGGGAGAATTGTCCAATAAGGGACTAAGAAAAATAGTTACGAAACAGTTTTATATGTTCAAAAAAAACTTTCCGAAACCCGTAAGATCGCTGGGGGAGTGTATCGAGCACAGAAATACTACGTAATACACCCAACTCGTTTTTTGACAAGTTGACCATGTTAAGCATGAGAAGATGTTTAACATTGTAAAGAAGTCAGAATGCATGACACATCGTTGCAGCACCCCTTTAAGTGTGCCCAGCACCATTTTCCATACTTTCGTTTTATTCAAACGGTTTTATACAGTATTTTTATAGACTTCAACACTAGGAAATGATTTTTTTTATTAAATTGTTATTAGATTAAGTCTTTTACACTGAAAAGTGACTTTTTCTTGTGATATGTTGTCCTTTTATTTTTATCTCCTAACTTTAAACCCGTTTTTCTCCAAATTCCGTTCCTGAAAATCATCACTCAGCCGACTTCAGATAGCCATAACTTAAGTCTACACACAAGGTATGAGCGAAATAAAAAAGGGCTTGAACCCAGCTTTCATTTGGTATCAAAACCTGTAACATGTAAATTTTCATCATGTGTTGGGTTTTCCCAGATCAAATCACAATTTATGTTCACAGGATGTTTTCCAAACATTCTATTTTGGTTGTGGGAACAGTGGTTTTGACTGTTCTAAAAATGTGATAATATCCAGTTTGCGTAATGATAGTGATATGTTATTTTAAGGTTAGAAAAATGTTACTGGAACGTTCTTTCCACTCTATAAATATAAAACACATTATTCTAGGAACATTTATTTGGAACATTCCAGGAACATAAAAACATCCAGTTTCCTTAATGTTAATATTGTAATGAGGGTGAACAAATGATACACATTTTTTTATTTTTGGATGATCTATCACTTTGAGACACAACAATATCCCATTATAAAAAAGCCCCCTGTGATCAGGTGCATTTCCATAGTAATTTAATTCCTCTGCGTCGTGGGATATGCCCATTGTGTTTTGGTTTAATTTGGTTGTGTAAAACAAAATATTTGTTGTTTTGTTTGCCTCTAGGCCACTGCTGAGAAGAAGTGAGAAAGAGAATGAGAGTGTAGAGCAGATTGCAGTCAGTGATAAACATCTGTAAAGGTCAAACTGAACGCTATGGGAAATAAATGGCATGACTCTTTACCATTAGATGCGGAATTAAGAGCAGTAGGAGCAATACAACAGGAATCCCTTTCTTTTTGTTTTCGCCTAAAAAGGCTGTTGGACTTTTTCCAGTTTAAGGCGTGTGTTCCATTTCAGCGTGCCTGTACAAGGACAAATGAGTTTATTATCTGAAAATGCTTATTGAATAACATAAAATCATTCGAATGAAAATATACACGAGAGCGACTTACACTTTCATTTTCAAATCTATTCATTTTGCTTTTGCTGTATTTCCTGTCTAGTGGAAAACAGATTCCAGCAGCTTGACGGGAGCAGGATATATTTTACCTCCAGCAGGTGATTTGCATGCCTGACACAAACTCCATTTGCGCTTGATCACAAAGCTTATATTATCACTCCTTTATCAACAACACTCAACTATCTCATGTCCTCATTTGCCTTCACAGTGATAAATATGCTGTCGCAGGGGCTAAATAAGTCTTAGAGGGTGTTTTAAACACAAGATAATGGTAAAGGACTAATGAACGATAGGAAGCTATTGTTCTGGTATTGTATTTAGTACCAGCGGCAGGTGGAATAGAGTCGGCTGACCAATAGCCAAGACATAAAAAGATAAAAATATGTTTCTCCAGATCGCAATACTTTTGCAATATCTCTAGGATGGAGAAGTTAATTTGCTTGTCAAGTTTAAAGGCTGAATCAAAGATGACACACAAGCCCTAAGCTGTTATATCTTTAGCACATCCAGTAAGGCCAAAAAGAATCACTTAGGTTTTATTCTTATTTAACTGGAAAAGGTTTTTAGCCATCCAGGCCATCAAAAGTGATTTAAAAGTTGGATCATGACCAGGAACCTCGATGTTATAGATGCTGAAGATGATAAGTTTTCATTCCTGACAGAGAAAGTTCACCACACAGGTAAAGTAAGAGGTAAACCATTAGGGCTCTCTGCCAACCCTCTTCCAGAGACTGTTAATGAGAACGGCATGATCAATTGTATCGAGGGCTGCACTGAGGTCCAATGACATTACAGTGACACAACAACCAAAATATAGTATTAGCTACTGTATAAATCCATACTAAAGCTGATTCCATACTATTTAGGATTGATTAAATAGAGGTGTGATAGGAAAAAGATAGATTATCTCTAAAATTATTAAAAATATGAATAGTAATTGAGAGATTTTTCAGGTTTGAATAGTCTTTGCTCGGTTTTTATTAAGAGACGGGACCACATTTGGAACATAAAATAATATGTTTGAGAAATGTGTCGGGGTGTAGCCATCAATGTTGTTTGGTTACCAACGTTCCTCAAAATATCTTCTTTTGTGGTCTGCAGAAGAAAAAAGTCATACAGGCCTATAATAATTTTAGGGTGAGTAAATGATGACAGAATTATTTTATTTTTATTTATACCTTTAACAAAACTGTACTTTATAATAGAATAATAATGTGCACTGTATTTTTAAGAAGGCATGCACACAAACTAAATGACGTTCTGATTGAAAGCTCAAGAGGAATATGCTTCTCGAATTCTGCCAATTACTGTACGAGTGTATGTAAATGACTGCTCATCTCAATCTTCAGGAATTTCTTCACTGCCCCACCTTTCTTTTCCTTCATTTCAATTAAACATTCAGTAACTAAGTAGTCTACAGGGGCATTTAGATTTTGAGTTGAGTTTCATACTTAAGCCCTCCATCAATGACAGCAGGCCATTTCAGTTTAGATTTATCTCACTCTAGGATTATATTACGGCATGAACCGCCACGTGACTGTGAAGTCGGGGTGGAGGGGTCCTACATCTTATACCGGATCTTAAACCATCAATCTTAACAATGCAATACATCAAAAACATTTCACAAGTGCGTGTGTATGAATCAGACTGAGACGGCTGTGATGAGCATTATAATTATGTTGTTTAACAAAACTCTGAGGCTGTGGGACTTTTGTGCGATTGTTCAGATAAATATCTTGCTCTAGCTTCTCTTTGACACTTTCATAAACATTTTTACAAGGTCTCAAAAGACATCTGCATTTTATCTTTCTTCCATTTGCATTTTCCTTCTTAGCCTCTTTACTAAAAGCACAAGCATATTAAATACTGTACTATATTGCTATTCTATAATATAACAATAAAATGCATGGTCAAGCAGTAATGTATTACAAAGGCTGTGATTGCACTTTATGTCTCTCAGTTAGACCGTGCTAATACATGGCAGAAAAACACCTAAAAATCAGTTGTCCGTACAGGGACTAGGGATTAGTGTGTGTGCATGGAAAGATTGCATTGAAACAGTAGGGTATTCATTGGAGATAGAGTTGTCAGCTGTATCAACACTGCAGATCATACGACCTATTAAAGGAATGGTTCACCCGAAAACGAAAACTTTCTCATAATTTACTCACCTTTATACCATCCCAGATATATTTGACACAAACAAATCAAATTACAATAAAATGTTGTTATGTAATCTTCTTATTTGGGACTCAAAATTTGGAAATCTCACTGGTTCTTGTGTCTTGTCACTATGCCATATGAGTGCATGAGAACCAATGTATGACAACAAACAAGATTTAAAGTTTGAATGTATTGCTCAGATTTACTGCTTTATATTTCAATTCACTAAATAAGCTAAATAAGCTTAAAATATTTTTTCCACAAATATATCATTCTGCTTCAGTAGGGACAGTCTTGTTCAGAGGGACAACAAAAATGGATACTAACATTGCCAAGCATCAAAATGTTGCACCACTCAGGGTTTTCTAAATGTCTCTAGGAAGTTCCGAGAGGCATTAAAAGACTCTCAAATAACTTTGTTCCCTTCAGAAATCTAGAACATTTCCTCTAGTAACCCTATTATAATGTAAGGCTTCACGGCATTTCAAATGCATTGTGAATATCCTTACATACTGTAAATAGAATTGGTGAGAGTTCTATATAGGTCCGTAGAGGTTCTTTAGAAGGTTTCACCATGTAGCGTGACAACTGAGGGTGCGTTTACACTTGGCATTAACATGCGATCTCGGTGATCCAAACAAGCAGATCGGATCTTCAGACAATCAGGACACAGCGCGTTTACACTTGTCAACAAGTGGCTTCCACATCTGGATAACTGATCGGATCTCTATAGTTTCCCTCCCATTATTTTAATTAGCCTGCAATTTAAAAATAGCCCCGGTGCGGGGAGATTTCACACAACACGTATAACGGGGAGGATGAGCATGTTACACATTTGATACGCAGCCATGTTGAACTCGAGGCAGCGGTGGGAAGTAAACCGCGGTTAAAACGATTAATGATCTTATATGTGAAAGTATAAGCAGAGAACGTTTGTAAAATGACAAGCTTTTGTACTTGAGCTGTGGCGGATTTCACTCGCGCACACACACACACACACAGACTCTAACGGTGTTTTTAAACACATCATTTGTTTATTCATGTCACGGACACATAAAATAATCACATAAGTAGGCCGAAGTTCTTATGATCAAAAGCGACCACTTACATCGTTCTCGTGTATTTGGGTTGGTTTGGCTGAAAGTGACAGCGCGTCGTTTCTTTGGTCTGCGCCCTAAATAGCGTGCTTACTGACATCAGCTATTAGCAACACTATACAATCTTGTTTTTGTGTGTAAATGATATACGGTGTATTCAGAGCTCCGTTTCAAGCTGCCCATCTGCCGCTTAATCTGTCTTCCGGGGACGGTACTTTCGAGTCAGATCCGTGGGCGTGGCTTGTTGGTTTTGACTAAATCTTTGGTGTTTCAAGTCTTACAAAACCTTTACCCTAACCCACACCCTAACCCTAACCTTACTCTAACCATCTAAACTACCTATGATTGTTAAAATTGATGAAAAAACACGTTTGGGTGACGACGTCAGACTCGAAACATCAAAGATTTAGTGAGAGCCGTACGAGACACAAGCGGCAGCAGCCCTCCGGGAACCGGACAGTTGATTACGCCATATAGGTTACAGTAAACACAGACACGTATGTTAGAAACAAGCTGGTATAGTGTTGCCATTCATGTCTGTGACATGAAAATAAACAAATGATGCGTTTTAAGCTGGCGCTGTGTGTGCGAGTCAACGCCATTCATGGCAGTCACAAATACAGCGATGATACAGCTGAAGTGGTCAAGTAAAACATCTCGTGTGATTTGACATAAATCCTCTGTAGGTTAAAGTATCCATGATCATTTCGTGGGAAAATGAACAACTGTGCAACGTTCGGGAGCAAGAGTAAACTTTCCGCTGCAATTGTCAGCTGCTCCGCAGTCTGAGAGGCTTCGGACAGACGAGAGAATAATGATAGCGGGTGGGGTTTTCTGTGAAATTGTACCGGTAAATGTAGATAAACTGTCTGGATTGCGTTTACATTACATTGAGATCCGATCACAATGCGTCCTCGACTACCTCTGGATCAGGACACGCTGATCGGATGACATACCGATCAGAAGCGCGTTTACACTTGTCTTTTCAATGTGTATGTGGACAACATCCAGATACAGGTCGCATGTTAATGCCAAGTGTAAACGCACCCTGAGACACCCACAATGATCTAGGATCATTACAGTCTGGAAAAAAAATTACAAACAGTGTAGACGGATGCGTCCTGTCTGCACGAAACCTAGCTAGAGCTATACAGCTGTATTTGTATAGCAGCCTTTTTATTGGAGACATATGTATTCAACATGATGACTGTTATATAATTGTTATATTAACAACCACTTGTAAATTGTCTCACAAACCCAACTGCTGGGTTTGTGAGACAATTTACAAGTGGTTGTTTATATAAGAATTGTAGAGCATGTACGGCATGTTTTTGGTGATAATTCATCTCATTGATTTAAAAGGAAATTATCTTAAATGATATAACAATAAAATACATTTTTAGTCAACCTCTAATAGTTACAAACAGAGATGTTATGACGTATATAAATGTAAAACAAATGGAATTTAACAAATTAAATATTTATGTAAATACATGTTTCATTTAGAGACTTGTGGTTCCCTTTCTGCCGGTCTCTCGACGTTGTGTCGAACCGACAGAATGGGGTTTGTCTTGAGAACCTATCATCTTCTGAGTATTTAGGCCAATGAAAATTGGCGAATGAAATTTGCATACCGGGCTCCTCCCCGGATGTCCGGGTATAAGAGGGAAGCCGGCGTGCTCATTCATTCACCTTTTGTTCTTCAGAGCCTAGCATCTGATGAGCGTCTTCCAGATCTTCGCTGATCTTATCCTGCTGGAAATCTACGACGTGATGCAGCGACTTTCCCCTGGGCGTCTCGGCAGTTCCGGAAGTGTCTGAGCAATTCCTTTTTTTCTAAAAGAGCAAATTTCTCCAGCGTGGCATGTCCCGCTGTTCTCTTGGGTGCAACGCGCTCATTGAGGAAGGGGATGGACACGATGTCTGTCTCAGGTGTTTGGGTCTCCGGCACGCTGAAGCTGCCTTCGTGGATACATCCTGCCCGCACTGCGGGAGGATGCCTATCCAGACGTTGCAGTCACGGGTGGCGGTATTCTTTATGGATAAAGCCACCACCTCATCTGTTACCCGATCCGTGAGGGCAGTGACTATGGCCCTGCCGCCCGCTTCGGTTAACACCGGGGGTGATATGGGGATCACTGTGAACATTAGACCGCCAGCCGCAGGCTCACGGACCGTTCACGCCCCGTCTCGCTCATCTGACCATTCCTTAAAAGACGGTCCTACCCCGTCTTGTTCCTCCGCCACGTACTCGGAAGTGCGTGACGAAGATGAGATGTCGATCATAGCATCGGAGGGCGACCTCTTGGCATCCGACCCCAACGATTCCTCAGAGCTCCCTCCCCCGGGGGGTCGAGCCCAGGAAGAAGCGGACGTTGAGATGTCAACCATGCTCTTCCGGGCCGCCGCGAGCATTGGGCTGCAGTGCACAGCACCGCCTTTACCCCAGCGCTCGCGGTTGGATACGTGGTACCTGGGGTCTGAGCGCGGCTCCAAGCAGCGACCAGCGCCGGTCCCGTTCTTCCCGGAGGTGCATGAGGAGCTGAGTAAGACTTGGAACGCGCCCCTCACGGCTCGTTCCAATCAGAAAGGCTCAGTCGCCCTGACTTCCCTCGATGGTGGGGCGGCCAGGGGCTATGTCGAGATCCCCCAGGTGGAGCGTGCTGTCGCGGTGCACCTGTGCCCGCAGACAGCGGCCACCTGGAGGGCTCGGCCTAGACTCCCATCCAGGGTGTGTAAGTTTTCGGCATCTCTGGTGTCTAAGGCTTACATGGCTGCGGGTCAGGCCGCCTCCTCCCTCCACGCCATGGCCATCCTGCAGGTCCATCAGGCCAAGGCGTTGAAGGAGCTCCACGAGGGCAAGACCGACCCAACGGTAATGCAGGAACTCCGTACCGCCACCGATCTCGCTCTACGGGTCGGGCGATGTCCACCATGGTGGTCCAAGAGAGGAACCTCTGGCTCAACCTTGCGCAGATGCGGGACGCCGAGAAGGTTCGCTTTCTCGACGCCCCCATCTCGCAGTGAGGGCTGTTTGGTGACACCGTTGAGGATTTCTCTCAGCAGTTCTCGACGGTGAAGAAGCAGACGGAGGCTATCAGACACATTCTGCCCCGCCGTGACTCGGCCACTGTCAGGCCTTCGAGATCCCGAGCGGAGTCTGCTTCCCGGCAGCCCCGGGCCTCTTCGACTCCGGTTCCGGCTCCAGTGCCCCCTTCTCAGGCTGCCTCCCCGTCAGCAGCCGTCGCGGAAGCAGAAGCGGCCCTGACGGAGAGACCCCAGGGAGATTGAGACTACCACCGGGCCCGATTCCAGCCACTACATCGCTGGGTCGGATAGGGACGGTTCCTGCCCCGTCCTACCATCAGCTGGTCCCCCCTGGGGGGCCAGCGCCCACTTCCTCACAAAAAGAGTTTCCTCTCTCTCTGGGTTTTCACAACCGTTCCCACCCTCTGGTCGACGGTGGACGGCAACTCGACGTTGCGTCATGGCGAAGTGCAATGTCGAGTATATACACCAGCCTTCAGCACTCTCAGACAGACAGTGCGTCGAGCCGGACAATCGCCAGGCAGGAAAAACAGCAGAGCCGATCTCCTCCCCGGGGGTCCTCCCCCGGCAAGGAATCCGTACTGCTAGCCATCGAACCGCCCTCCGCGGGGGCGATGAAGCAGATCAAACCTCTAGTCCCCCTTCAAGGTTTCTGGGAGCCTGGTCTCAGCTTCCCAGACTGTCAGGCTGGCTGAGGAAGACGATCCGTCTCGGCTACGCGATTCAGTTCGCTACACGTCCGCCCAAGTTCCGGGGCGTCCTTTTTACCTCAGTCAGAGGCAGGGATGCCCCCGTACTTCGGGCGGAGGTCGTCTCCCTTCTGGTGAAGGGAGCGATCGAGCCCGTCCCACCGGCCGAGATGTTCAGCGGGTTCTACAGCCCGTACTTCATTGTCCCCAAGAAAGGCGGGGGGTTGCGCCCTATCTTGGATCTGCGTGTTCTGAAAAGGCACCTACACAAGCTGCCTTTTAGGATGGTCACGCAGAAGCGCATCCTGGCATCCGTCAGGCGTCAGGACTGGTTCATGGCAATAGACCTGAAGGACGCGCACTTTCATGTCTCGATCCTCCCTCGACACCGGCCGTTCCTGCGGTTCGCGTTCGAGGGACGGGCATATCAGTACAGGGTCCTCCCCTTCGGTCTGTCCCTGTCTCCACTGGTCTTTACGAAGGTCGTGGAGGCCGCCCTTCTTCCCCTCAGGGAAGAAGGTGTGCGGGTACTCAACTATCTCGACGGCTGGCTCATCTCGGCTCACTCGCGAGATCTGTTGTGTACACACACGGACCTGGTGCTCCGGCACCTAGATCGGTTGGGGCTGCAGGTCAACTGGGAAAAGAGCAGGCTCTCCCCCGCGCAGAGCATCTCTTTTCTCGGTATGGAACTCGACTCTGTCTCCATGACAGCGCGACTGACTACAGAGCGCGCCCGGTCAGTTTTACGCTGCCTGAAGCACTTCAGGCAGCCAGCGGGCTCCCTGAAACAATTTCAGAGGCTCCTGGGGCACATGGCATCCTCGGCGGGGGTGGTCCCCCTTGGGTTGATGCACATGCGACCGCTCCAACACTGGCTACAGAGTCGAGTTCCTTGGAGAGCGTGGCACACCGGCAGCAGGCGTATGGTCATCACGTCCTTCTGCCGGCGCACCCTGACCCCTTGGTCGTCTATGGCCTTCCTACGGGAGGGGGTCCCCCTAGGGCAGGTATCAAGGCACGTCGTGGTAACGACGGATGCCTCCCTTCAGGGCTGGGGTG